>NW_028258869.1:7500-20000 GCF_982586985.1 Callionymus lyra
CGGGCATGGAGAACCAGGGGGCCTGGGGAGCCTCCTCCTGCGGGGATGGGGAACCAGGGGGCCTGGGGAGCCTCCTCCTGCGGGGATGGAGAACCAGGGGGCCTGGGGAGCCTCCTCCTGCGGTCATGGAGAACCAGGGGGCCTGGGGAGCCTCCTCCTGCGGGCATGGAGAACCAGGGGCCTGGGTGACATCCTCATGCGGGGATGGGGTACCAGGAGGCCGGGGAACATTTTCAACACTTTGGGGCATTTTTAAACACTTTAGCCTTTTTTTCCCTCTCCCACCCACAATCCCTCCTCCTGCGGGGATGGAGAACCAGGGGCCTGGGTGACATCCTCATGCGGGGATGGGGTACCAGGAGGCCGGGGAACATTTTCAACACTTTGGGGCATTTTTAAACACTTTAGCCTTTTTTTCCCTCTCCCACCCACAATCCCTCCTCCTGCGGGGATGGAGAACCAGGGGCCTGGGTGACATCCTCATGCGGGGATGGGGTACCAGGAGGCCGGGGAACATTTTCAACACTTTGGGGCATTTTTAAACACTTTGCTCTTTTTCCCCCTCTCCCAACCAGGGGGCCTGGGGAGCCTCCTCCTGCGGGGATGGGGAACCAGGGGCCTGGGGAACATTTTCAACACTTTGGGGCATTTTTAAACACTTTGCTCTTTTCCCCCCTCTCCCAACCAGGGGGCCTGGGGAGCCTCCTCCTGCGGGGATGGGGAACCAGGGGCCTGGGGAACATTTTCAACACTTTGGGGCATTTTTAAACACTTTGGTCTTTTTCCCCCTCTCCCAACCAGGGGGCCTGGGGAGCCTCCTCCTGCGGGGATGGGGAACCAGGGGCCTGGGGAACATTTTCAACACTTTGGGGCATTTTTAAACACTTTGGTCTTTTTCCCCCCTCTCCCAACCAGGGGGCCTGGGGAGCCTCCTCCTGCGGGGATGGGGAACCAGGGGCCTGGGGAACATTTTCAACACTTTGGGGCATTTTTAAACACTTTGCTCTTTTTCCCCCTCTCCCAACCAGGGGGCCTGGGGAGCCTCCTCCTGCGGGGATGGGGAACCAGGGGCCTGGGGAACATTTTCAACACTTTGGGGCATTTTTAAACACTTTGCTCTTTTTCCCCCTCTCCCAACCAGGGGGCCTGGGGAGCCTCCTCCTGCGGGGATGGGGAACCAGGGGCCTGGGGAACATTTTCAACACTTTGGGGCATTTTTAAACACTTTGGTCTTTTTCCCCCTCTCCCAACCAGGGGGCCTGGGGAGCCTCCTCCTGCGGGGATGGGGAACCAGGGGCCTGGGGAACATTTTCAACACTTTGGGGCATTTTTAAACACTTTGGTCTTTTTCCCCCTCTCCCAACCAGGGGGCCTGGGGAGCCTCCTCCTGCGGGGATGGGGAACCAGGGGCCTGGGGAACATTTTCAACACTTTGGGGCATTTTTAAACACTTTGGTCTTTTTCCCCCCTCTCCCAACCAGGGGGCCTGGGGAGCCTCCTCCTGCGGGGATGGGGAACCAGGGGCCTGGGGAACATTTTCAACACTTTGGGGCATTTTTAAACACTTTGCTCTTTTTCCCCCTCTCCCAACCAGGGGGCCTGGGGAGCCTCCTCCTGCGGGGATGGGGAACCAGGGGCCTGGGGAACATTTTCAACACTTTGGGGCATTTTTAAACACTTTGCTCTTTTTCCCCCTCTCCCAACCAGGGGGCCTGGGGAGCCTCCTCCTGCGGGGATGGGGAACCAGGGGCCTGGGGAACATTTTCAACACTTTGGGGCATTTTTAAACACTTTGGTCTTTTTCCCCCTCTCCCAACCAGGGGGCCTGGGGAGCCTCCTCCCGCGGGCATGGAGAACCAGGGGGCCTGGGGAGCCTCCTCCTGCGGTGATGGAGAACCAGGGGCCTGGGGAGCCTCCTCCTGCGGGGATGGGGAACCAGGGGGCCTGGGGAGCCTCCTCCTGCGGGCATGGAGAACCAGGGGGCCTGGGGAGCCTCCTCCTGCGGGGATGGGGAACCAGGGGGCCTGGGGAGCCTCCTCCTGCGGGGATGGAGAACCAGGGGGCCTGGGGAGCCTCCTCCTGCGGTCATGGAGAACCAGGGGGCCTGGGGAGCCTCCTCCTGCGGGCATGGAGAACCAGGGGCCTGGGGAGCCTCCTCCTGCGGGGATGGAGAACCAGGGGGCCTGGGGAGCCTCCTCCTGCGGGCATGGAGAACCAGGGGGCCTGGGGAGCCTCCTCCTGCGGGCATGGAGAACCAGGGGGCCTGGGGAGCCTCCTCCTGCGGGCATGGAGAACCAGGGGGCCTGGGGAGCCTCCTCCTGCGGGGATGGGGAACCAGGGGCCTGGGGAGCCTCCTCCTGCGGGGATGGAGAACCAAGGGGCCTGGGGAGCCTCCTCCTGCGGGCATGGAGAACATGGGGGCCTGGGGAGCCTCCTCCTGCGGGCATGGAGAACCAGGGGCCTGGGGAGCCTCCTCCTGCGGGGATGGAGAACCAGGGGGCCTGGGGAGCCTCCTCCTGCGGGGATGGAGAACCAGGGGGCCTGGGGAGCCTCCTCCTGCGGGGATGGAGAACCAGGGGGCCTGGGGAGCCTCCTACTGCGGGGATGGAGAACCAGGGGCCTGGGGAGCCTCCTCCTGCGGGGATGGAGAACCAGGGGGCCTGGGGAGCCTCCTCCTGCGGGGATGGAGAACCAGGGGGCCTGGGGAGCCTCCTCCTGCGGGGATGGAGAACCAGGGGCCTGGGGAGCCTCCTCCTGCGGGCATGGAGAACCAGGGGGCCTGGGGAGCCTCCTCCTGCGGGGATGGGGAACCAGGGGGCCTGGGGAGCCTCCTCCTGCACCAGGGGGCCTGGGGAGCCTCCTCCTGCGGGGATGGGGAACCAGGGGGCCTGGGGAGCCTCCTCCTGCGGTGATGGGGAACCATGGGGCCTGGGGAGCCTCCTCCTGCGGGGATGGGGAACCAGGGGGCCTGGGGAGCCTCCTCCTGCGGGGATGGGGAACCAGGGGCCTGGGGAGCCTCCTCCTGCGGTGATGGGGAACCATGGGGCCTGGGGAGCCTCCTCCTGCGGGGATGGGGAACCAGGGGGCCTGGGGAGCCTCCTCCTGCGGGGATGGGGAACCAGGGGCCTGGGGAGCCTCCTCCTGCACCAGGGGGCCTGGGGAGCCTCCTCCTGCGGGGATGGGGAACCAGGGGGCCTGGGGAGCCTCCTCCTGCGGGGATGGGGAACCAGGGGCCTGGGGAACATTTTCAACACTTTGGGGCATTTCACAAGCGCTTCCCTCGCTTACGGCCACACCACCCTGAATGAGCCCGATCTCGTCTGATCTCGGAAGCCAAGCAGGGTCGGGCCCAGTTAGTACTTGGATGGGAGACCGCCTGGGAATACTGGGTGCTGTAAGCATTTTTTTTTGCCATTATTTGTGGGTAGAAAAGTGAGAAAAGTGACCTAAAATAGAACCGGGACTAGCAGGCAGTTCCCCCCACCAGGCGGCGGCATTTGGGGCATTATTTGTGGGTCAGAAAGTGAGAAAAGTGACCTAAAATAGAACCGGGACTAGGCGGCAGTTCCCCCCACCAGGCGGCGGCATTTGGGGCATTATTTGTGGGTAGAAAAGTGAGAAAAGTGACCTAAAATAGAACCGGGACTAGGCGGCAGTTCCCCCCACCAGGCGGCGGCATTTGGGGCATTATTTGTGGGTCAGAAAGTGAGAAAAGTGACCTAAAATAGAACCGGGACTAGGCGGCAGTTCCCCCCACCAGGCGGCGGCATTTGGGGCATTATTTGTGGGTAAGAAAGTGAGAAAAGTGACCTAAAATAGAACCGGGACTAGGCGGCAGTTCCCCCCACCAGGCGGCGGCATTTGGGGCATTATTTGTGGGTCAGAAAGTGAGAAAAGTGACCTAAAATAGAACCGGGACTAGGCGGCAGTTCCCCCCACCAGGCGGCGGCATTTGGGGCATTATTTGTGGGTCAGAAAGTGAGAAAAGTGACCTAAAATAGAACCGGGACTAGGCGGCAGTTCCCCCCACCAGGCGGCGGCATTTGGGGCATTATTTGTGGGTAGAAAAGTGAGAAAAGTGACCTAAAATAGAACCGGGACTAGGCGGCAGTTCCCCCCACCAGGCGGCGGCATTTGGGGCATTATTTGTGGGTCAGAAAGTGAGAAAAGTGACCTAAAATAGAACCGGGACTAGGCGGCAGTTCCCCCCACCAGGCGGCGGCATTTGGGGCATTATTTGTGGGTCAGAAAGTGAGAAAAGTGACCTAAAATAGAACCGGGACTAGGCGGCAGTTCCCCCCACCAGGCGGCGGCATTTGGGGCATTATTTGTGGGTCAGAAAGTGAGAAAAGTGACCTAAAATAGAACCGGGACTAGGCGGCAGTTCCCCCCACCAGGCGGCGGCATTTGGGGCATTATTTGTGGGTAAGAAAGTGAGAAAAGTGACCTAAAATAGAACCGGGACTAGGCGGCAGTTCCCCCCACCAGGCGGCGGCATTTGGGGCATTATTTGTGGGTAAGAAAGTGAGAAAAGTGACCTAAAATAGAACCGGGACTAGGCGGCAGTTCCCCCCACCAGGCGGCGGCATTTGGGGCATTATTTGTGGGTCAGAAAGTGAGAAAAGTGACCTAAAATAGAACCGGGACTAGGCGGCAGTTCCCCCCACCAGGCGGCGGCATTTGGGGCATTATTTGTGGGTCAGAAAGTGAGAAAAGTGACCTAAAATAGAACCGGGACTAGGCGGCAGTTCCCCCCACCAGGCGGCGGCATTTGGGGCATTATTTGTGGGTCAGAAAGTGAGAAAAGTGACCTAAAATAGAACCGGGACTAGGCGGCAGTTCCCCCCACCAGGCGGCGGCATTTGGGGCATTATTTGTGGGTAAGAAAGTGAGAAAAGTGACCTAAAATAGAACCGGGACTAGGCGGCAGTTCCCCCCACCAGGCGGCGGCATTTGGGGCATTATTTGTGGGTCAGAAAGTGAGAAAAGTGACCTAAAATAGAACCGGGACTAGGCGGCAGTTCCCCCACCAGATGGCGGCATTTGGGGACCCGTAGTGTGGGCAGAAAACTCACCAAAGTGACTTAAAATAGAACCGGTGCAGGCGGCATGTTCCCCCACCAGATGGCGGCATTTGGGGACCCGTAGTGTGGGTAGAAAACTCACCAAAGTGACTTAAAATAGAACCGGTGCAGGCGGCATGTTCCCCCACCAGATGGCGGCATTTGGGGACCCGTAGTGTGGGTAGAAAACTCACCAAAGTGACTTAAAATAGAACCGGTGCAGGCGGCATGTTCCCCCACCAGATGGCGGCATTTGGGGAGCCGTAGTGTGGGCAGAAAACTCACCAAAGTGACTTAAAATAGAACCGGTGCAGGCGGCATGTTCCCCCACCAGATGGCGGCATTTGGGGACCCGTAGTGTGGGCAGAAAACTCACCAAAGTGACTTAAAATAGAACCGGTGCAGGCGGCATGTTCCCCCACCAGATGGCGGCATTTGGGGACCCGTAGTGTGGGCAGAAAACTCACCAAAGTGACTTAAAATAGAACCGGTGCAGGCGGCATGTTCCCCCACCAGATGGCGGCATTTGGGGACCCGTAGTGTGGGCAGAAAACTCACCAAAGTGACTTAAAATAGAACCGGTGCAGGCGGCATGTTCCCCCACCAGATGGCGGCATTTGGGGACCTGCAGTGTGGGTAGAAAACTCACCAAAGTGTCCTAAAATAGAACCGGGACCAGGGGGCCTCTTCCCCCACCAGGTGGCGGGCTTGGGGGGCTTGGTTTCCGGGTAGAAAACTCACCAAAGTGTCCTAAAATAGAACCGGGACCAGGGGGCATGTTCCCCCACCAGGCGGCGGGCTTGGGGGGCTTGGTTTGCGGGTAGAAAACTCACCAAAGTGTCCTAAAATAGAACCAGGACCAGGGGGCATGTTCCCCCACCAGGCGGCGGGCTTGGGGGGCTTGGTTTGCGGGTAGAAAACTCACCAAAGTGTCCTAAAATAGAACCGGGACCAGGGGGCCTCTTCCCCCACCAGGCGGCGGGCTTGGGGGGCTTGGTTTGCGGGTAGAAAACTCACCAAAGTGACCTAAAATAGAACCGGGCTAGGCGGCATGTTCCCCCACCAGGCGGCGGGCTTGGGGGGCTTGGTTTGCGGGTAGAAAACTCACCAAAGTGTCCTAAAATAGAACCGGGACCAGGGGGCATCTTCCCCCACCAGGCGGCGGGCTTGGGGGGCTTGGTTTGCGGGTAGAAAACTCACCAAAGTGTCCTAAAATAGAACCGGGACCAGGGGGCCTCTTCCCCCACCAGGCGGCGGGCTTGGGGGGCTTGGTTTGCGGGTAGAAAACTCACCAAAGTGACCTAAAATAGAACCGGGCCAGGCGGCATGCTCCCCCACCAGGCGGCGGGCTTGGGGGGCTTGGTTTGCGGGTAGAAAACTCACCAAAGTATCGGCAAAATAGAACCAGGGAAGGGGGGGATGTCGGTCACAAGGTGCCCGAGTCAGAGAACCAGGAAAACGGACATAAATCCAGAAAACCTCGGTGTCTGACTGCTCCTCAAAAAGTGGTCTTTTTGATGTCACGAGCGCAACCACCTAGAGGTTAATGGGGAGGGATGGTGTGAGCGCAAACGGATTTTTCCTAAGTGTGACTGCTCCTCAAAAAGTGGTCTTTTTGATGTCACGAGCGCAACCACCTAGAGGTTAATGGGGAGGGATGGTGTGAGCGCAAACGGATTTTTCCTAAGTGTGACTGCTCCTCAAAAAGTGGTCTTTTTGATGTCACGAGCGCAACCACCTAGAGGTTAATGGGGAGGGATGGTGTGAGCGCAAACGGATTTTTCCTAAGTGTGACTGCTCCTCAAAAAGTGGTCTTTTTGATGTCACGAGCGCAACCACCTAGAGGTTAATGGGGAGGGAGTGGAAAAAACGACAAAGTGTTGAGCTCCGGACCGGGATGGCGGGCGACTCGAGCGGTCATGCCCGACTTTGAGACACTTTGTCGCGGTCATGCGAGCGACCTCCACTGCTCCCCGGAGGTGCCCCGGACCGGGTTGGCGGGTGACTCGAGCGGTCGTGCCCGACTTTGAGACACTTTGTCGCGGTCATGCGGGCGTCCTCCGCCGGTCCCCGGAGGTGCCCCGGACCGGGTTGGCGGGTGACTCGAGCGGTCATGCCCGACTTTGAGACACTTTGTCGCGGTCATGCGGGCGTCCTCCGCCGGTCCCCGGAGGTGCCCCGGACCGGGTTGGCGGGTGACTCGAGCGGTCATGCCCGACTTTGAGACACTTTGTCGCGGTCATGCGGGCCTCCTCCGCCGGTCCCTGGAGGTGCCCCGGACCGGGTTGGCGGGTGACTCGAACGGTCATGCCCGACTTTGAGACACTTTGTCGCGGTCATGCGGGCGTCCTCCGCCGGTCCCTGGAGGTGCCCCGGACCGGGTTGGCGGGTGACTCGAGCGGTCGTGCCCGACTTTGAGACACTTTGTCGCGGTCATGCGGGCATCCTCCGCCGGTCCCTGGAGGTGCCCCGGACCGGGTTGGCGGGTGACTCGAGCGGTCGTGCCCGACTTTGAGACACTTTGCCGCGGTCATGCGGGCGACCTCCGCCGGTCCCCGGAGGTTCCCCGGACCGGGTTGGCGGGTGACTCGAACGGTCGTGCCCGACTTTGAGACACTTTGTCGCGGTCATGCGGGCGTCCTCCGCCGGTCCCTGGAGGTGCCCCGGACCGGGTTGGCGGGTGACTCGAGCGGTCGTGCCCGACTTTGAGACACTTTGTCGCGGTCATGCGGGCGTCCTCCGCCGGTCCCTGGAGGTGCCCCGGACCGGGTTGGCGGGTGACTCGAGCGGTCATGCCCGACTTTGAGACACTTTGTCGCGGTCATGCGGGCGTCCTCCGCCGGTCCCTGGAGGTGCCCCGGACCGGGTTGGCGGGTGACTCGAGCGGTCATGCCCGACTTTGAGACACTTTGTCGCGGTCATGCGGGCGTCCTCCGCCGGTCCCTGGAGGTGCCCCGGACCGGGTTGGCGGGTGACTCGAGCGGTCGTGCCCGACTTTGAGACACTTTGTCGCGGTCATGCGGGCGTCCTCCGCCGGTCCCTGGAGGTGCCCCGGACCGGGTTGGCGGGTGACTCGAGCGGAGGTGCCCGACTTTGAGACACTTTGTCGCGGTCATGCGGGCGTCCTCCGCCGGTCCCTGGAGGTGCCCCGGACCGGGTTGGCGGGTGACTCGAGCGGTCGTGCCCGACTTTGAGACACTTTGCCGCGGTCATGCGGGCGACCTCCGCCGGTCCCTGGAGGTGCCCCGGACCGGGTTGGCGGGTGACTCGAGCGGTCGTGCCCGACTTCGAGACACTTTGCCGCGGTCATGCGGGCGACCTCCGCCGGTCCCTGGAGGTGCCCCGGACCGGGTTGGCGGGTGACTCGAGCGGTCGTGCCCGACTTTGAGACACTTTGTCGCGGTCATGCGGGCGTCCTCCGCCGGTCCCTGGAGGTGCCCCGGACCGGGTTGGCGGGTGACTCGAGCGGAGGTGCCCGACTTTGAGACACTTTGTCGCGGTCATGCGGGCGTCCTCCGCCGGTCCCTGGAGGTGCCCCGGACCGGGTTGGCGGGTGACTCGAGCGGTCGTGCCCGACTTTGAGACACTTTGCCGCGGTCATGCGGGCGACCTCCGCCGGTCCCTGGAGGTGCCCCGGACCGGGTTGGCGGGTGACTCGAGCGGTCGTGCCCGACTTCGAGACACTTTGCCGCGGTCATGCGGGCGACCTCCGCCGGTCCCTGGATGGCGGGCTCCAGTGAGGTCGGCGGGGGAAGGCTCGGGCTGAGGCCGACTTCGGTGCCTCAAAGTCGGACAAGGTTGGATTGGAAGTCCGCTGTGTTGAGGACCAGTGGCATTCGGCGGTGGAACGCTCAGAACTTGGCCGACATCGGTGCCTCAACGTCGGACAAGGTTGGAGTGGATGACCGCTGATAACTCTGGTTCTTTTGCCAGACGAAAGAAATTTTTCCCGAGTGTGACTGCTCTGAAAAAAGTGGTCTTTTTGATGTCACGAGCGCAACCACCTAGAGGTTAATAGGGAGGCACCATAACAGGAGAGGGAGTGAAAAGGCTCGGACGGTGGCCGAGCCTGGTGCCTCAAAATCGGACAAGGTTGGAGTGGATGACCGCTGAAAACTCTGGTTCTTTTGCCAGACGAAAGAAATTTTTCCCGAGTGTGACTGCTCTGAAAAAAGTGGTCTTTTTGATGTCACGAGCGCAACCACCTAGAGGTTAATAGGGAGGCACCATAACAGGAGAGGGAGTGAAAAGGCTCGGAGGGTGGCCGAGCCTGGTGCCTCAAAATCGGACAAGGTTGGAGTGGATGACCGCTGAAAACTCTGGTTCTTTTGCCAGACGAAAGAAATTTTTCCCGAGTGTGACTGCTCTGAAAAAAGTGGTCTTTTTGATGTCACGAGCGCAACCACCTAGAGGTTAATAGGGAGGCACCATAACAGGAGAGGGAGTGAAAAGGCTCGGACGGTGGCCGAGCCTGGTGCCTCAAAATCGGACAAGGTTGGAGTGGATGACCGCTGAAAACTCTGGTTCTTTTGCCAGACGAAAGAAATTTTTCCCGAGTGTGACTGCTCTGCAAAAAGTGGTCTTTTTGATGTCACGAGCGCAACCACCTAGAGGTTAATAGGGAGGCACCATAACAGGAGAGGGAGTGAAAAGGCTCGGAGGGTGGCCGAGCCTGGTGCCTCAAAATCGGACAAGGTTGGAGTGGATGACCGCTGAAAACTCTGGTTCTTTTGCCAGACGAAAGAAATTTTTTCCGAGTGTGACTGCTCTGCAAAAAGTGGTCTTTTTGATGTCACGAGCGCAACCACCTAGAGGTTAATAGGGAGGCACCATAACAGGAGAGGGAGTGAAAAGGCTCGGAGGGTGGCCGAGCCTGGTGCCTCAAAATCGGACAAGGTTGGAGTGGATGACCGCTGAAAACTCTGGTTCTTTTGCCAGACGAAAGAAATTTTTTCCGAGTGTGACTGCTCTGCAAAAAGTGGTCTTTTTGATGTCACGAGCGCAACCACCTAGAGGTTAATAGGGAGGCACCATAACAGGAGAGGGAGTGAAAAGGCTCGGAGGGTGGCCGAGCCTGGTGCCTCAAAGTCGGACAAGGTTGGAGTGGATGACCGCTGAGAACTCTGGTTCTTTTGCCTGACGAAAGAAATTTTTTCCGAGTGTGACTGCTCTGCAAAAAGTGGTCTTTTTGATGTCACGAGCGCAACCACCTAGAGGTTAATAGGGAGGCACCATAACAGGAGAGGGAGTGAAAAGGCTCGGAGGGTGGCCGAGCCTGGTGCCTCAAAATCGGACAAGGTTGGAGTGGATGGCCGCGGAGAACTCTGGTTCTTTTGCCTGACGAAAGAAATTTTTTCCGAGTGTGACTGCTCTGCAAAAAGTGGTCTTTTTGATGTCACGAGCGCAACCACCTAGAGGTTAATAGGGAGGCACCATAACAGGAGAGGGAAGGAAAAGGCTCGGAGGGTGGCCGAGCCTGGTGCCTCAAAGTCGGACAAGGTTGGAGTGGATGGCCGCGGAGAACTCTGGTTCTTTTGCCTGACGAAAGAAATTTTTTCCGAGTGTGACTGCTCTGCAAAAAGTGGTCTTTTTGATGTCACGAGCGCAACCACCTAGAGGTTAATAGGGAGGCACCATAACAGGAGAGGGAAGGAAAGGGCTCGGAGGGTGGCCGAGCCTGGTGCCTCAAAGTCGGACAAGGTTGGAGTGGATGGCCGCTGAGAACTCTGGTTCTTTTGCCTGACGAAAGAAATTTTTTCCGAGTGTGACTGCTCTGCAAAAAGTGGTCTTTTTGATGTCACGAGCGCAACCACCTAGAGGTTAATAGGGAGGCACCATAACAGGAGAGGGAGTGAAAAGGCTCGGAGGGTGGCCGAGCCTGGTGCCTCAAAATCGGACAAGGTTGGAGTGGATGGCCGCGGAGAACTCTGGTTCTTTTGCCTGACGAAATAAATTTTTTCCGAGTGTGACTGCTCTTCAAAAAGTGGTCTTTTTGATGTCACGAGCGCAACCACCTAGAGGTTAATAGGGAGGCACCATAACAGGAGAGGGAAGGAAAAGGCTCGGAGGGTGGCCGAGCCTGGTGCCTCAAAGTCGGACAAGGTTGGAGTGGATGGCCGCGGAGAACTCTGGTTCTTTTGCCTGACGAAAGAAATTTTTTCCGAGTGTGACTGCTCTGCAAAAAGTGGTCTTTTTGATGTCACGAGCGCAACCACCTAGAGGTTAATAGGGAGGCACCATAACAGGAGAGGGAAGGAAAGGGCTCGGAGGGTGGCCGAGCCTGGTGCCTCAAAGTCGGACAAGGTTGGAGTGGATGGCCGCGGAGAACTCTGGTTCTTTTGCCTGACGAAAGAAATTTTTTCCGAGTGTGACTGCTCCTCAAAAAGTGGTCTTTTTGATGTCACGAGCGCAACCACCTAGAGGTTAATAGGGAGGCACCATAACAGGAGAGGGAAGGAAAAGGCTCGGAGGGTGGCCGAGCCTGGTGCCTCAAAGTCGGACAAGGTTGGAGTGGATGGCCGCGGAGAACTCTGGTTCTTTTGCCTGACGAAATAAATTTTTTCCGAGTGTGACTGCTCTTCAAAAAGTGGTCTTTTTGATGTCACGAGCGCAACCACCTAGAGGTTAATAGGGAGGCACCATAACAGGAGAGGGAAGGAAAAGGCTCGGAGGGTGGCCGAGCCTGGTGCCTCAAAGTCGGACAAGGTTGGAGTGGATGGCCGCGGAGAACTCTGGTTCTTTTGCCTGACGAAAGAAATTTTTTCCGAGTGTGACTGCTCCTCAAAAAGTGGTCTTTTTGATGTCACGAGCGCAACCACCTAGAGGTTAATAGGGAGGCACCATAACAGGAGAGGGAAGGAAAAGGCTCGGAGGGTGGCCGAGCCTGGTGCCTCAAAGTCGGACAAGGTTGGAGTGGATGGCCGCGGAGAACTCTGGTTCTTTTGCCTGACGAAAGAAATTTTTTCCGAGTGTGACTGCTCTTCAAAAAGTGGTCTTTTTGATGTCACGAGCGCAACCACCTAGAGGTTAATAGGAGCGAAGGATACTTGGACAGAGTATCGAGCTCCAGCGCAGGCGGCGGGGAAAGAGCTCAGGCTCAAGCCGACCTTCGCGCGTCATGGACGCACTGTGATACCACCTACACCGATGACCGATCTGCCAACGTGACCCGCCATCGGAGGGCCCCCACCCATTGCGGGCGGACGGTTCCTCCGGACTTAGCGGGTCCGATCAAGCGTTGTGGCTTGCCACCTCTGCCGAAACCTCCAGTGAGACCGAGGCGTCCCGTCTGACCCAGTGGTTCTACACGCGCGCCTTCGCCGCCGTCCTCTGGCCGTTAACTCGGCCTCGCGGTGAGGCAGGAGCGATGTGCATCCGCGGAAACACACTTCTTGGGATCGTGTTTGTTGTCAAGGAGTCCTGTGGGCGAAAGAGACA
>NW_028258870.1:0-22283 GCF_982586985.1 Callionymus lyra
ACTCCAACTTTTTTTTTTTTTTTTTACCTCTTCAAAACTCCAACATTGATTTTTTGTTCCTTTTTTTACCTCTTCAAAACTCCAAATTTTTTTTTTTTTTTTTTACCTCTTCAAAACTCCAACTTTTTTTTTTTTTTTTACCTCTTCAAAACTCTACAATTTTTTTTTATTTTTTTTTACCTCTTCAAAACTCCAACTTTTTTTTATTTTTTTTTTACCTCTTCAAAACTCCAACATTTATTTTTTGTTCCTTTTTTTACCTCTTCAAAACTCCAACTTTTTTTTTATTTATTTTTTATCTGTTCAAAACTCCAACATTTTTTTTTTTTTTACCTCTTCAAAACTCACATTTTTTTTAATTTTTTTTACCTCTTCAAAACTCCAACTTTTTTATTTTTTTACCTCTTCAAAACTCCAACATTGATTTTTTGTTCCTTTTTTTACCTCTTCAAAACTCCAAATTTTTTTTTTTTTTTTTTTACCTCTCCAAAACTCAATTTTTTTTTTTTTTTTTTACCTCTTCAAAACTCCAACTTTTTTATTTTTTTTATCTCTTCAAAACTCCAACATTTTTTTTTTTTACCTTTTTACCTCTTCAAAACTCCAACTTTTTTTTTTTTTTTACCTCTTCAAAACTCCAACTTTTTTTTTTTTTTTTTACCTCTTCAAAACTCCAACATTGATTTTTTGTTCCTTTTTTTACCTCTTCAAAACTCCACAATTTTTTTTATTTTTTTTTTTACCTCTTCAAAACTCAATTTTTTTTTTTTTTTTTACCTCTTCAAAACTCCAACTTTTTTTTTTTTTTACCTCTTCAAAACTCAATTTTTCGTTTAATTTTTTTTACCTCTTCAAAACTCCAACTTTTTTTTTTTTTTACCTCTTCAAAACTCAATTTTTTTTTTTTTTTTTTTACCTCTTCAAAACTCAATTTTTTTTTATTTTTTTTTTACCTCTTCAAAACTCCAACATTGATTTTTTGTTCCTTTTTTTACCTCTTCAAAACTCCAAATTTTTTTTTTTTTTTTTTTTACCTCTTCAAAACTCAATTTTTTTTTTTTTTTTTACCTCTTCAAAACTCCAACTTTTTTTTTTTTTACCTCTTCAAAACTCCACAATTTTATTTTATTTTTATTTTACCTCTTCAAAACTCCAACATTGATTTTTTGTTCCTTTTTTACCTCTTCAAAACTCCAAATTTTTTTTTTTTTTTTTTTACCTCTCCAAAACTCAATTTTTTTTTTTTTTTTTACCTCTTCAAAACTCCAACTTTTTTATTTTTTTTACCTCTTCAAAACTCCACAATTTTTTTTTTTTTTTATTTTACCTCTTCAAAACTCCAACATTGATTTTTTGTTCCTTTTTTTACCTCTTCAAAACTCAATTTTTTTTTTTACCTCTTCAAAACTCAAATTTTTTTTTTTTTTTATCTCTTCAAAACTCCAACATTTTTTTTTTTTACCTCTTCAAAACTCAAATTTTTTTTAATTTTTTTTACCTCTTCAAAACTCCAACTTTTTTTTTTTTTACCTCTTCAAAACTCCACAATTTTTTTTAATTTTTTTTTTTTACCTCTTCAAAACTCCAACTTTTTTTTTTTTTTTTTTTACCTCTTCAAAACTCCAACATTGATTTTTTGTTCCTTTTTTTACCTCTTCAAAACTCAATTATTATTTTTTTTTTTTATCTCTTCAAAACTCCAACATTTTTTTTTTTTTTACCTCTTCAAAACTCAATTTTTTTTTTTTTTTTTTATCTCTTCAAAACTCCAACATTTTTTTTTTTTTTACCTCTTCAAAACTCAAATTTTTTTATATTTTTTTTACCTCTTCAAAACTCCACAATTTTTTATTTATTTTTTTTACCTCTTCAAAACTCCAACATTGATTTTTTGTTCCTTTTTTTACCTCTTCAAAACTCAATTTTTTTTTTTTTTTTATCTCTTCAAAACTCCAACATTTTTTTTTTTTTTTACCTCTTCAAAACTCAAATTATTATTATTTTTTTATCTCTTCAAAACTCCAACATTTTTTTTTTTTTTACCTCTTCAAAACTCAAATTTTTTTATATTTTTTTTACCTCTTCAAAACTCCACAATTTTTTATTTATTTTTTTTACCTCTTCAAAACTCCAACATTGATTTTTTGTTCCTTTTTTTACCTCTTCAAAACTCCAACTTTTTTTTTTTTTACCTCTTCAAAACTCAATTTTTTTTTTTTTTTTTTTTTACCTCTTCAAAACTCCAACATTGATTTTTTTCCTTTTTTTACCTCTTCAAAACTCCAAATTTTTTTTTTTTTTTTTTTTACCTCTTCAAAACTCAATTTTTTTATATTTTTTTTACCTCTTCAAAACTCCACAATTTTTTATTTATTTTTTTACCTCTTCAAAACTCCAACATTGATTTTTTGTTCCTTTTTTTACCTCTTCAAAACTCCAACTTTTTTTTTTTTTTTACCTCTTCAAAACTCCACAATTTTTATTATTTTTTTTTTTTACCTCTTCAAAACTCCAACATTGATTTTTTGTTCCTTTTTTTACCTCTTCAAAACTCCAACTTTTTTTTTTTTTTTACCTCTTCAAAACTCCAACATTGATTTTTTGTTCCTTTTTTTACCTCTTCAAAACTCAATTTTTTTTAATTTTTTTTTTACCTCTTCAAAACTCCAACATTTTTTTTTTTACCTCTTCAAAACTCAAATTTTTTTTTTTTTTTTATCTCTTCAAAACTCCAACATTTTTTTTTTTTTTTACCTCTTCAAAACTCAATTTTTTTTTTTTTATCTCTTCAAAACTCCAACATTTTTTTTTTTTTTACCTCTTCAAAACTCAAATTTTTTTTATATTTTTTTTACCTCTTCAAAACTCCACAATTTTTTTTTTTTTTTTTTTACCTCTTCAAAACTCCAACATTTTTTTTTTTTTTTACCTCTTCAAAACTTCAACATTGATTTTTTGTTCCTTTTTTTACCTCTTCAAAACTCCAAATTTTTTTATTTTTTTTTTTACCTCTTCAAAACTCCAACTTTTTTTTTTTTTTTTACCTCTTCAAAACTCCAACTTTTTTTTTTTTTTTACCTCTTCAAAACTCCAACATTGAATTTTTGTTCCTTTTTTTACCTCTTCAAAACTCCACAATTTTTTTTTTTTTTTTTTTTACCTCTTCAAAACTCCAACTTTTTTTTTTTTACCTCTTCAAAACTCCAACATTGATTTTTTGTTCCTTTTTTTACCTCTTCAAAACTCCAAATTTTTTTTATTTATTTTTTTTACCTCTTCAAAACTCAAATTTTTTTTTTTTTTTTTATCTCTTCAAAACTCCAACATTTATTTTTTTTTTTACCTCTTCAAAACTCAAATTTTTTTTTTTTTTTTTTATCTCTTCAAAACTCCAACATTTTTTTTTTTTTACCTCTTCAAAACTCAAATTTTTTTATATTTTTTTTACCTCTTCAAAACTCCACAATTTTTTATTTATTTTTTTTACCTCTTCAAAACTCCAACATTTTTTTTTTTTTTTACCTCTTCAAAACTCCAACATTGATTTTTTGTTCCTTTTTTTACCTCTTCAAAACTCCAACTTTTTTTTTTTTTACCTCTTCAAAACTCAATTTTTTTTTTTTTTTTTTACCTCTTCAAAACTCAATTTTTTTTTTTTTTTTTACCTCTTCAAAACTCGTACATTTTTTTTTTTACCTCTTCAAAACTCCACAATTTTTTTTTTTTTTTTTACCTCTTCAAAACTCCACAATTTTTTTTATTTTTTTTTTTTACCTCTTCAAAACTCCAACTTTTTTTTATTTTTTTTTACCTCTTCAAAACTCCAACATTGATTTTTTGTTCCTTTTTTTACCTCTTCAAAACTCAATTTTTTTTAAATTTTTTTTTACCTCTTCAAAACTCCAACATTTTTTTTTTTTACCTCTTCAAAACTCAATTTTTTTTTTTTTTTTTTATCTCTTCAAAACTCCATTTTTTTTTTTTTTACCTCTTCAAAACTCAATTTTTTTTATATTTTTTTTACCTCTTCAAAACTCCAACATTGATTTTTTGTTCCTTTTTTTACCTCTTCAAAACTCAATTTTTTTTTTTTTTTTTTTTTACCTCTTCAAAACTTAATTTTTTTTTTTTTTTTTTTTACCTCTTCAAAACTCCAACATTGATTTTTTGTTCCTTTTTTTACCTCTTCAAAACTCCAATTTTTTTTTATTTTTTTTTACCTCTTCAAAACTCAATTTTTTTTTTTTTTTTTTACCTCTTCAAAACTCCAACTTTTTTTTTTTTTTTACCTCTTCAAAACTCCACAATTTTTTTTTTTTTTTTACCTCTTCAAAACTACAACTTTTTTTTTTTTTTACCTCTTCAAAACTCCAATTTTTTTTTTTTTTTTTTACCTCTTCAAAACTCCAACATTTTTTTTTTTTTACCTCTTCAAAACTCCAACATTGATTTTTTGTTCCTTTTTTTACCTCTTCAAAACTCCACAATTTTTTTTATTTTTTTTTTTTACCTCTTCAAAACTCCAACATTGATTTTTTGTTCCTTTTTTTACCTCTTCAAAACTCCACAATTTTTTTTTTTTTTTTTTTTTACCTCTTCAAAACTCCAACTTTTTTTTTTTTACCTCTTCAAAACTCCAACATTGATTTTTTGTTCCTTTTTTTACCTCTTCAAAACTCCAAATTTTTTTTATTTATTTTTTTTACCTCTTCAAAACTCAAATTTTTTTTTTTTTTTTTACCTATTCAAAACTCCACAATTTTTTTTTTATTTTTTTTTTTACTTCTTCAAAACTCCAACATTTTTTTTTTTTTACCTCTTCAAAACTCCTACATTTTTTTTTTACCTCTTCAAAACTCCACAATTTTTTTTTTTTTTTTTTACCTCTTCAAAACTCCAACATTTTTTTTTTTTTACCTCTTCAAAACTCTACAATTTTTTTTTTATTTTTTTTTTTACTTCTTCAAAACTCCAACATTTTTTTTTTTTTACCTCTTCAAAACTCCAACATTGATTTTTTGTTCCTTTTTTTACCTCTTCAAAACTCCAACTTTTTGTTTTTTTTTACCTCTTCAAAACTCAATTTTTTTTTTATTTTTTTTTTACCTCTTCAAAACTCCAACATTGATTTGTTGTTCCTTTTTTTACCTCTTCAAAACTCCAATTTTTTTTTTTTTTTTTTTACCTCTTCAAAACTCAATTTTTTTTTTTTTTTTTTTACCTCTTCAAAACTCCAACTTTTTTTTTTTTTTTACCTCTTCAAAACTCCACAATTTTTATTATTTTTTTTTTTTACCTCTTCAAAACTCCAACATTGATTTTTTGTTCCTTTTTTTACCTCTTCAAAACTCCACAATTTTTTTTTTTTTTTTTTTTTACCTCTTCAAAACTCCTACATTTTTTTTTTACCTCTTCAAAACTCCTACATTTTTTTTTTTTTTTTTTACCTCTTCAAAACTCCACAATTTTTTTTTTTTTTTTTTTTTACCTCTTCAAAACTCCAACTTTTTTTTTTTTTTTTTACCTCTTCAAAACTCCAACATTGATTTTTTGTTCCTTTTTTTACCTCTTCAAAACTCATTTTTTTTTTATTTTTTTTTTACCTCTTCAAAACTCCAACATTTTTTTTTTTACCTCTTCAAAACTCAATTTTTTTTTTTTTTTTTTATCTCTTCAAAACTCCAACATTTTTTTTTTTTTTTACCTCTTCAAAACTCAATTTTTTTTTTTTTATCTCTTCAAAACTCCAACATTTTTTTTTTTTTTACCTCTTCAAAACTCCACAATTTTTTTTATATTTTTTTTACCTCTTCAAAACTCCACAATTTTTTTTTTTTTTTTTTTACCTCTTCAAAACTCCAACATTTTTTTTTTTTTTTACCTCTTCAAAACTCCAACATTGATTTTTTGTTCCTTTTTTTACCTCTTCAAAACTCAATTTTTTTTTTTTTTTTTTTTTTACCTCTTCAAAACTCAATGTTTTATTTTTTTTTACCTCGTCAAAACTCCAACTTTTTTTTTTTTTTTTTTTACCTCTTCAAAACTCCAACATTGAATTTTTGTTCCTTTTTTTACCTCTTCAAAACTCCACAATTTTTTTTTTTTTTTTTTTTTACCTCTTCAAAACTCCAACTTTTTTTTTTTTACCTCTTCAAAACTCCAACATTGATTTTTTGTTCCTTTTTTTACCTCTTCAAAACTCAATTTTTTTTAAATTTTTTTTTACCTCTTCAAAACTCCAACATTTTTTTTTTTTACCTCTTCAAAACTCAATTTTTTTTTTTTTTTTTTATCTCTTCAAAACTCCATTTTTTTTTTTTTTACCTCTTCAAAACTCAATTTTTTTTATATTTTTTTTACCTCTTCAAAACTCCACAATTTTTTATTTATTTTTTTTACCTCTTCAAAACTCCAACATTTTTTTTTTTTTTTACCTCTTCAAAACTCCAACATTGATTTTTTGTTCCTTTTTTTACCTCTTCAAAACTCAATTTTTTTTTTTTTTTTGTTTTACCTCTTCAAAACTCAATTTTTTTTTATTTTTTTTTTACCTCTTCAAAACTCCAACATTGATTTTTTGTTCCTTTTTTTACCTCTTCAAAACTCCAATTTTTTTTTCTTTTTTTTTACCTCTTCAAAACTCAATTTTTTTTTTTTTTTTTTACCTCTTCAAAACTCCAACTTTTTTTTTTTTTTTACCTCTTCAAAACTCCACAATTTTTTTTTTTTTTTTACCTCTTCAAAACTACAACTTTTTTTTTTTTTTACCTCTTCAAAACTCCAATTTTTTTTTTTTTTTTTTACCTCTTCAAAACTCCAACATTTTTTTTTTTTTACCTCTTCAAAACTCCAACATTGATTTTTTGTTCCTTTTTTTACCTCTTCAAAACTCCACAATTATTTTTTTTTTTTTTTTTTACCTCTTCAAAACTCCAACATTGATTTTTTGTTCCTTTTTTTACCTCTTCAAAACTCCAATTTTTTTTTTTTTTTTTTTTACCTCTTCAAAACTCCAACTTTTTTTTTTTTTTTTACCTCTTCAAAACTCTACAATTTTTTTTTTTTTTTTTTTTTACCTCTTCAAAACTCCAACTTTTTTTTATTTTTTTTTTACCTCTTCAAAACTCCAACATTGATTTTTTGTTCCTTTTTTTACCTCTTCAAAACTCCAACTTTTTTTTATTTTTTTTTTACCTCTTCAAAACTCCAACATTTTTTTATTTTTTTTTTACCTCTTCAAAACTCCAACATTGATTTTTTGTTCCTTTTTTTACCTCTTCAAAACTCCAAATTTTTTTATTTTTTTTTTTACCTCTTCAAAACTCCAACTTTTTTTTTTTTTTTTTTACCTCTTCAAAACTCCAACATTGATTTTTTGTTCCTTTTTTTACCTCTTCAAAACTCCAAATTTTTTTTTTTTTTTTTTTACCTCTTCAAAACTCCAACTTTTTTTTTTTTTTTTACCTCTTCAAAACTCTACAATTTTTTTTTAATTTTTTTTACCTCTTCAAAACTCCAACTTTTTTTTTTTTTTTACCTCTTCAAAACTCAATTTTTTTTTTTTTTTTTTACCTCTTCAAAACTCAATTTTTTTTTTTTTTTTTTTTTACCTCTTCAAAACTCCAACATTGATTTTTTGTTCCTTTTTTTACCTCTTCAAAACTCCAAATTTTTTTTTTTTTTTTTTTTACCTCTTCAAAACTCAATTTTTTTTTTTTTTTTTTACCTCTTCAAAACTCCAACTTTTTTTTTTTTTTTACCTCTTCAAAACTCCACAATTTTTTTTTATTTTTATTTTACCTCTTCAAAACTCCAACATTGATTTTTTGTTCCTTTTTTTACCTCTTCAAAACTCCAAATTTTTTTTTTTTTTTTTTTTACCTCTCCAAAACTCAATTTTTTTTTTTTTTTTTTACCTCTTCAAAACTCCAACTTTTTTATTTTTTTTACCTCTTCAAAACTCCACAATTTTTTATTTTTTTTATTTTACCTCTTCAAAACTCCAACATTGATTTTTTGTTCCTTTTTTTACCTCTTCAAAACTCAATTTTTTTTTTTTTACCTCTTCAAAACTCAAATTTTTTTTTTTTTTTTTTATCTCTTCAAAACTCCAACTTTTTTTTTTTTTTTTTTACCTCTTCAAAACTCCAACATTGATTTTTTGTTCCTTTTTTTACCTCTTCAAAACTCCAAATTTTTTTTTTTTTTTTTTTACCTCTTCAAAACTCCAACTTTTTTTTTTTTTTTTACCTCTTCAAAACTCTACAATTTTTTTTTTATTTTTTTTTTACCTCTTCAAAACTCCAACTTTTTTTTATTTTTTTTTTACCTCTTCAAAACTCCAACATTTATTTTTTGTTCCTTTTTTTACCTCTTCAAAACTCCAACTTTTTTTTTATTTATTTTTTATCTGTTCAAAACTCCAACATTTTTTTTTTTTTTACCTCTTCAAAACTCACATTTTTTTTAATTTTTTTTACCTCTTCAAAACTCCAACTTTTTTATTTTTTTTACCTCTTCAAAACTCCAACATTGATTTTTTGTTCCTTTTTTTACCTCTTCAAAACTCCAAATTTTTTTTTTTTTTTTTTTACCTCTCCAAAACTCAATTTTTTTTTTTTTTTTTTACCTCTTCAAAACTCCAACTTTTTTATTTTTTTTATCTCTTCAAAACTCCAACATTTTTTTTTTTTTACCTCTTCAAAACTCACATTTTTTTTAATTTTTTTTACCTCTTCAAAACTCCAACTTTTTTTTTTTTTTTACCTCTTCAAAACTCCAACTTTTTTTTTTTTTTTTTTACCTCTTCAAAACTCCAACATTGATTTTTTGTTCCTTTTTTTACCTCTTCAAAACTCCACAATTTTTTTTATTTTTTTTTTTTACCTCTTCAAAACTCAATTTTTTTTTTTTTTTTACCTCTTCAAAACTCCAACTTTTTTTTTTTTTTTACCTCTTCAAAACTCAATTTTTCGTTTAATTTTTTTTACCTCTTCAAAACTCCAACTTTTTTTTTTTTTTTACCTCTTCAAAACTCAATTTTTTTTTTTTTTTTTTTACCTCTTCAAAACTCAATTTTTTTTTATTTTTTTTTTTACCTCTTCAAAACTCCAACATTGATTTTTTGTTCCTTTTTTTACCTCTTCAAAACTCCAAATTTTTTTTTTTTTTTTTTTTACCTCTTCAAAACTCAATTTTTTTTTTTTTTTTTTACCTCTTCAAAACTCCAACTTTTTTTTTTTTTTACCTCTTCAAAACTCCACAATTTTATTTTATTTTTATTTTACCTCTTCAAAACTCCAACATTGATTTTTTGTTCCTTTTTTTACCTCTTCAAAACTCCAAATTTTTTTTTTTTTTTTTTTTACCTCTCCAAAACTCAATTTTTTTTTTTTTTTTTTACCTCTTCAAAACTCCAACTTTTTTATTTTTTTTACCTCTTCAAAACTCCACAATTTTTTTTTTTTTTTATTTTACCTCTTCAAAACTCCAACATTGATTTTTTGTTCCTTTTTTTACCTCTTCAAAACTCAATTTTTTTTTTTTACCTCTTCAAAACTCAAATTTTTTTTTTTTTTTTATCTCTTCAAAACTCCAACATTTTTTTTTTTTTACCTCTTCAAAACTCAAATTTTTTTTAATTTTTTTTACCTCTTCAAAACTCCAACTTTTTTTTTTTTTTACCTCTTCAAAACTCCACAATTTTTTTTAATTTTTTTTTTTACCTCTTCAAAACTCCAACTTTTTTTTTTTTTTTTTTACCTCTTCAAAACTCCAACATTGATTTTTTGTTCCTTTTTTTACCTCTTCAAAACTCAATTATTATTTTTTTTTTTTATCTCTTCAAAACTCCAACATTTTTTTTTTTTTTACCTCTTCAAAACTCAATTTTTTTTTTTTTTTTTTATCTCTTCAAAACTCCAACATTTTTTTTTTTTTTACCTCTTCAAAACTCAAATTTTTTTATATTTTTTTTACCTCTTCAAAACTCCACAATTTTTTATTTATTTTTTTTACCTCTTCAAAACTCCAACATTGATTTTTTGTTCCTTTTTTTACCTCTTCAAAACTCAATTTTTTTTTTTTTTTTTATCTCTTCAAAACTCCAACATTTTTTTTTTTTTTTACCTCTTCAAAACTCAAATTATTATTATTTTTTTTATCTCTTCAAAACTCCAACATTTTTTTTTTTTTTACCTCTTCAAAACTCAAATTTTTTTATATTTTTTTTACCTCTTCAAAACTCCACAATTTTTTATTTATTTTTTTTACCTCTTCAAAACTCCAACATTGATTTTTTGTTCCTTTTTTTACCTCTTCAAAACTCCAACTTTTTTTTTTTTTTACCTCTTCAAAACTCAATTTTTTTTTTTTTTTTTTTTTTACCTCTTCAAAACTCCAACATTGATTTTTTTTCCTTTTTTTACCTCTTCAAAACTCCAAATTTTTTTTTTTTTTTTTTTTTACCTCTTCAAAACTCAATTTTTTTATATTTTTTTTACCTCTTCAAAACTCCACAATTTTTTATTTATTTTTTTTACCTCTTCAAAACTCCAACATTGATTTTTTGTTCCTTTTTTTACCTCTTCAAAACTCCAACTTTTTTTTTTTTTTTACCTCTTCAAAACTCCACAATTTTTATTATTTTTTTTTTTTACCTCTTCAAAACTCCAACATTGATTTTTTGTTCCTTTTTTTACCTCTTCAAAACTCCAACTTTTTTTTTTTTTTTACCTCTTCAAAACTCCACAATTTTTATTATTTTTTTTTTTTACCTCTTCAAAACTCCAACATTGATTTTTTGTTCCTTTTTTTACCTCTTCAAAACTCCACAATTTTTTTTTTTTTTTTTTTTTACCTCTTCAAAACTCCTACATTTTTTTTTTACCTCTTCAAAACTCCTACATTTTTTTTTTTTTTTTACCTCTTCAAAACTCCACAATTTTTTTTTTTTTTTTTTTTACCTCTTCAAAACTCCAACTTTTTTTTTTTTTTTTTACCTCTTCAAAACTCCAACATTGATTTTTTGTTCCTTTTTTTACCTCTTCAAAACTCAATTTTTTTTAATTTTTTTTTTACCTCTTCAAAACTCCAACATTTTTTTTTTTACCTCTTCAAAACTCAAATTTTTTTTTTTTTTTTATCTCTTCAAAACTCCAACATTTTTTTTTTTTTTTACCTCTTCAAAACTCAATTTTTTTTTTTTTATCTCTTCAAAACTCCAACATTTTTTTTTTTTTTACCTCTTCAAAACTCAAATTTTTTTTATATTTTTTTTACCTCTTCAAAACTCCACAATTTTTTTTTTTTTTTTTTTACCTCTTCAAAACTCCAACATTTTTTTTTTTTTTTACCTCTTCAAAACTTCAACATTGATTTTTTGTTCCTTTTTTTACCTCTTCAAAACTCCAAATTTTTTTATTTTTTTTTTTACCTCTTCAAAACTCCAACTTTTTTTTTTTTTTTTACCTCTTCAAAACTCCAACTTTTTTTTTTTTTTTACCTCTTCAAAACTCCAACATTGAATTTTTGTTCCTTTTTTTACCTCTTCAAAACTCCACAATTTTTTTTTTTTTTTTTTTTACCTCTTCAAAACTCCAACTTTTTTTTTTTTACCTCTTCAAAACTCCAACATTGATTTTTTGTTCCTTTTTTTACCTCTTCAAAACTCCAAATTTTTTTTATTTATTTTTTTTACCTCTTCAAAACTCAAATTTTTTTTTTTTTTTTTTATCTCTTCAAAACTCCAACATTTTTTTTTTTTTTTACCTCTTCAAAACTCAAATTTTTTTTTTTTTTTACCTCTTCAAAACTCCAACATTGAATTTTTGTTCCTTTTTTTACCTCTTCAAAACTCCACAATTTTTTTTTTTTTTTTTTTTTACCTCTTCAAAACTCCAACTTTTTTTTTTTTACCTCTTCAAAACTCCAACATTGATTTTTTGTTCCTTTTTTTACCTCTTCAAAACTCCAAATTTTTTTTATTTATTTTTTTTACCTCTTCAAAACTCAAATTTTTTTTTTTTTTTTTTATCTCTTCAAAACTCCAACATTTTTTTTTTTTTTTACCTCTTCAAAACTCAAATTTTTTTTTTTTTTTTTTTATCTCTTCAAAACTCCAACATTTTTTTTTTTTTACCTCTTCAAAACTCAAATTTTTTTATATTTTTTTTACCTCTTCAAAACTCCACAATTTTTTATTTATTTTTTTTACCTCTTCAAAACTCCAACATTTTTTTTTTTTTTTACCTCTTCAAAACTCCAACATTGATTTTTTGTTCCTTTTTTTACCTCTTCAAAACTCCAACTTTTTTTTTTTTTACCTCTTCAAAACTCAATTTTTTTTTTTTTTTTTTACCTCTTCAAAACTCAATTTTTTTTTTTTTTTTTACCTCTTCAAAACTCGTACATTTTTTTTTTTACCTCTTCAAAACTCCACAATTTTTTTTTTTTTTTTTACCTCTTCAAAACTCCACAATTTTTTTTATTTTTTTTTTTTACCTCTTCAAAACTCCAACTTTTTTTTTTTTTTTTTTACCTCTTCAAAACTCCAACATTGATTTTTTGTTCCTTTTTTTACCTCTTCAAAACTCAATTTTTTTTAAATTTTTTTTTACCTCTTCAAAACTCCAACATTTTTTTTTTTTACCTCTTCAAAACTCAATTTTTTTTTTTTTTTTTTATCTCTTCAAAACTCCATTTTTTTTTTTTTTACCTCTTCAAAACTCAATTTTTTTTATATTTTTTTTACCTCTTCAAAACTCCAACATTGATTTTTTGTTCCTTTTTTTACCTCTTCAAAACTCAATTTTTTTTTTTTTTTTTTTTTACCTCTTCAAAACTTAATTTTTTTTTTTTTTTTTTTTACCTCTTCAAAACTCCAACATTGATTTTTTGTTCCTTTTTTTACCTCTTCAAAACTCCAATTTTTTTTTATTTTTTTTTACCTCTTCAAAACTCAATTTTTTTTTTTTTTTTTTACCTCTTCAAAACTCCAACTTTTTTTTTTTTTTTACCTCTTCAAAACTCCACAATTTTTTTTTTTTTTTTACCTCTTCAAAACTACAACTTTTTTTTTTTTTTACCTCTTCAAAACTCCAATTTTTTTTTTTTTTTTTTACCTCTTCAAAACTCCAACATTTTTTTTTTTTTACCTCTTCAAAACTCCAACATTGATTTTTTGTTCCTTTTTTTACCTCTTCAAAACTCCACAATTTTTTTTATTTTTTTTTTTTACCTCTTCAAAACTCCAACATTGATTTTTTGTTCCTTTTTTTACCTCTTCAAAACTCCACAATTTTTTTTTTTTTTTTTTTTTACCTCTTCAAAACTCCAACTTTTTTTTTTTTACCTCTTCAAAACTCCAACATTGATTTTTTGTTCCTTTTTTTACCTCTTCAAAACTCCAAATTTTTTTTATTTATTTTTTTTACCTCTTCAAAACTCAAATTTTTTTTTTTTTTTTTACCTATTCAAAACTCCACAATTTTTTTTTTATTTTTTTTTTTACTTCTTCAAAACTCCAACATTTTTTTTTTTTTACCTCTTCAAAACTCCTACATTTTTTTTTTACCTCTTCAAAACTCCACAATTTTTTTTTTTTTTTTTACCTCTTCAAAACTCCAACATTTTTTTTTTTTTTTACCTCTTCAAAACTCTACAATTTTTTTTTTATTTTTTTTTTTACTTCTTCAAAACTCCAACATTTTTTTTTTTTTACCTCTTCAAAACTCCAACATTGATTTTTTGTTCCTTTTTTTACCTCTTCAAAACTCCAACTTTTTGTTTTTTTTTACCTCTTCAAAACTCAATTTTTTTTTTTTTTTTTTTTTACCTCTTCAAAACTCCAACATTGATTTGTTGTTCCTTTTTTTACCTCTTCAAAACTCCACAATTTTTATTTTTTTTTTTTACCTCTTCAAAACTCCAACATTGATTTTTTGTTCCTTTTTTTACCTCTTCAAAACTCCACAATTTTTTTTTTTTTTTTTTTTTTACCTCTTCAAAACTCCTACATTTTTTTTTTACCTCTTCAAAACTCCTACATTTTTTTTTTTTTTTTTTACCTCTTCAAAACTCCACAATTTTTTTTTTTTTTTTTTTTTACCTCTTCAAAACTCCAACTTTTTTTTTTTTTTTTTACCTCTTCAAAACTCCAACATTGATTTTTTGTTCCTTTTTTTACCTCTTCAAAACTCATTTTTTTTTAATTTTTTTTTTACCTCTTCAAAACTCCAACATTTTTTTTTTTACCTCTTCAAAACTCAATTTTTTTTTTTTTTTTTTATCTCTTCAAAACTCCAACATTTTTTTTTTTTTTTACCTCTTCAAAACTCAATTTTTTTTTTTTTATCTCTTCAAAACTCCAACATTTTTTTTTTTTTTACCTCTTCAAAACTCCACAATTTTTTTTATATTTTTTTTACCTCTTCAAAACTCCACAATTTTTTTTTTTTTTTTTTTACCTCTTCAAAACTCCAACATTTTTTTTTTTTTTTACCTCTTCAAAACTCCAACATTGATTTTTTGTTCCTTTTTTTACCTCTTCAAAACTCCAAATTTTTTTTTTTTTTTTTTTTTTACCTCTTCAAAACTCAATGTTTTATTTTTTTTTACCTCGTCAAAACTCCAACTTTTTTTTTTTTTTTTTTTACCTCTTCAAAACTCCAACATTGAATTTTTGTTCCTTTTTTTACCTCTTCAAAACTCCACAATTTTTTTTTTTTTTTTTTTTTACCTCTTCAAAACTCCAACTTTTTTTTTTTTACCTCTTCAAAACTCCAACATTGATTTTTTGTTCCTTTTTTTACCTCTTCAAAACTCAATTTTTTTTAAATTTTTTTTTACCTCTTCAAAACTCCAACATTTTTTTTTTTTACCTCTTCAAAACTCAATTTTTTTTTTTTTTTTTTATCTCTTCAAAACTCCATTTTTTTTTTTTTTACCTCTTCAAAACTCCATTTTTTTTATATTTTTTTTACCTCTTCAAAACTCCACAATTTTTTATTTATTTTTTTTACCTCTTCAAAACTCCAACATTTTTTTTTTTTTTTACCTCTTCAAAACTCCAACATTGATTTTTTGTTCCTTTTTTTACCTCTTCAAAACTCAATTTTTTTTTTTTTTTTGTTTTACCTCTTCAAAACTCAATTTTTTTTTTTTTTTTTTTTACCTCTTCAAAACTCCAACATTGATTTTTTGTTCCTTTTTTTACCTCTTCAAAACTCCAATTTTTTTTTATTTTTTTTTACCTCTTCAAAACTCAATTTTTTTTTTTTTTTTTTACCTCTTCAAAACTCCAACTTTTTTTTTTTTTTTACCTCTTCAAAACTCCACAATTTTTTTTTTTTTTTTACCTCTTCAAAACTACAACTTTTTTTTTTTTTTACCTCTTCAAAACTCCATTTTTTTTTTTTTTTTTTTACCTCTTCAAAACTCCAACATTTTTTTTTTTTTACCTCTTCAAAACTCCAACATTGATTTTTTGTTCCTTTTTTTACCTCTTCAAAACTCCACAATTATTTTTTTTTTTTTTTTTTACCTCTTCAAAACTCCAACATTGATTTTTTGTTCCTTTTTTTACCTCTTCAAAACTCCAATTTTTTTTTTTTTTTTTTTTACCTCTTCAGAACTCCAACTTTTTTTTTTTTTTTTACCTCTTCAAAACTCTACAATTTTTTTTTTTTTTTTTTTTTACCTCTTCAATACTCCAACTTTTTTTTATTTTTTTTTTACCTCTTCAAAACTCCAACATTGATTTTTTGTTCCTTTTTTTACCTCTTCAAAACTCCAACTTTTTTTTTTTTTTTTTTTACCTCTTCAAAACTCCAACATTTTTTTATTTTTTTTTTACCTCTTCAAAACTCCAACATTGATTTTTTGTTCCTTTTTTTACCTCTTCAAAACTCCAAATTTTTTTATTTTTTTTTTTACCTCTTCAAAACTCCAACTTTTTTTTTTTTTTTTACCTCTTCAAAACTCTACAATTTTTTTTTTTTTTTTTTTTTACCTCTTCAAAACTCCAACTTTTTTTTATTTTTTTTTTACCTCTTCAAAACTCCAACATTTATTTTTTGTTCCTTTTTTTACCTCTTCAAAACTCCAAATTTTTTTTTTTTTTACCTCTTCAAAACTCCTAAATTTTTTTTTTTTTTTTTTTACCTCTTCAAAACTCCACAATTTTTTATTTTTTTTTTTACCTATTCAAAACTCCAACATTTTTTTTTTTTACCTCTTCAAAACTCCAAATTTTTTTTTTTTTTTTACCTCTTCAAAACTCCAAAATATATATATATTTTTTTACCTCTTCAAAACTCCAACATTGATTTTTTGTTACTTTTTTTACCTCTTCAAAACTCCACAATTTTTTTTTTTTTTTTTTTTTACCTCTTCAAAACTCCAACTTTTTTTTATTTTTTTTTTACCTCTTCAAAACTCCAACATTGATTTTTTGTTCCTTTTTTTACCTCTTCAAAACTCCAACTTTTTTTTTTTTTTTTTTTACCTCTTCAAAACTCCAACATTGATTTTTTGTTCCTTTTTTTACCTCTTCAAAACTCAATTTCTTTTTTTTACCTCTTCAAAACTCAATTTTTTTTTTTTTTTTATCTCTTCAAAACTCCAACATTTTTTTTTTTTTTACCTCTTCAAAACTCAAATTTTTTTTAATTTTTTTTACCTCTTCAAAACTCCAACTTTTTTTTTTTTTTTACCTCTTCAAAACTCCACAATTTTTTTTTTTTTTTTTTTTTACCTCTTCAAAACTCCAACTTTTTTTTTTTTTTTTTTACCTCTTCAAAACTCCAACTTTTTATTTTTTTTTACCTCTTCAAAACTCCAACATTTTTTTTTTTTTTTACCTCTTCAAAACTCTACAATTTTTTTTTATTTTTATTTTTTACCTCTTCAAAACTCCAACATTTTTTTTTTTTTTACCTCTTCAAAACTCCAACATTGATTTTTTGTTCCTTTTTTTACCTCTTCAAAACTCCAACTTTTTTTTTTTTTTACCTCTTCAAAACTCCAACTTTTTTTTTTTTTTTTTTACCTCTTCAAAACTCCAACATTGATTTTTTGTTCCTTTTTTTACCTCTTCAAAACTCCAACTTTTTTTTTTTTTTTTTTACCTCTTCAAAACTCCAACATTGATTTTTTGTTCCTTTTTTTACCTCTTCAAAACTCCACAATTTTTTTTATTTTTTTTTTTTACCTCTTCAAAACTCCAACATTGATTTTTTGTTCCTTTTTTTACCTCTTCAAAACTCCAAATTTTTTTTTTTTTTTTTTTACCTCTTCAAAACTCCAACTTTTTTTTTTTTTTTACCTCTTCAAAACTCTACAATTTTTTTTTTTTTTTTTTTTTACCTCTTCAAAACTCCAACTTTTTTTTATTTTTTTTTACCTCTTCAAAACTCCAACATTGATTTTTTGTTCCTTTTTTTACCTCTTCAAAACTCCAACTTTTTTTTTTTTTTTTCTTACCTCTTCAAAACTCCAACATTGATTTTTTGTTCCTTTTTTTACCTCTTCAAAACTCAATTTTTTTTTTTTACCTCTTCAAAACTCAATTTTTTTTTTTTTTTTTATCTCTTCAAAACTCCAACATTTTTTTTTTTTTTACCTCTTCAAAACTCAAATTTTTTTTAATTTTTTTTACCTCTTCAAAACTCCAACTTTTTTTTTTTTTTTACCTCTTCAAAACTCCACAATTTTTTTTTTTTTTTTTTTTTACCTCTTCAAAACTCCAACTTTTTATTTTTTTTTACCTCTTCAAAACTCTACAATTTTTTTTTTTTTTTTTTTTTTTTTTTTTTTTTACCTCTTCAAAACTCCAACTTTTTATTTTTTTTTACCTCTTCAAAACTCCTACATTTTTTTTTTACCTATTCAAAACTCCACAATTTTTTTTTTTTTTTTTTTTTTACTTCTTCAAAACTCCAACATTTTTTTTTTTTTTACCTCTTCAAAACTCCTACATTTTTTTTTTACCTCTTCAAAACTCCACAATTTTTTTTTTTTTTTTTTACCTCTTCAAAACTCCAACATTTTTTTTTTTTTTTACCTCTTCAAAACTCTACAATTTTTTTTTTATTTTTTTTTTTACTTCTTCAAAACTCCAACATTTTTTTTTTTTTACCTCTTCAAAACTCCAACATTGATTTTTTGTTCCTTTTTTTACCTCTTCAAAACTCCAACTTTTTTTTTTTTTTTACCTCTTCAAAACTCAATTTTTTTTTTTTTTTTTTTTTACCTCTTCAAAACTCCAACATTGATTTGTTGTTCCTTTTTTTACCTCTTCAAAACTCCAATTTTTTTTAATTTTTTTTTTACCTCTTCAAAACTCAATTTTTTTTTTTTTTTTTTTTACCTCTTCAAAACTCCAACTTTTTTTTTTTTTTTACCTCTTCAAAACTCCACAATTTTTATTATTTTTTTTTTTTACCTCTTCAAAACTCCAACATTGATTTTTTGTTCCTTTTTTTACCTCTTCAAAACTCCACAATTTTTTTTTTTTTTTTTTTTACCTCTTCAAAACTCCTACATTTTTTTTTTACCTCTTCAAAACTCCTACATTTTTTTTTTTTTTTTTACCTCTTCAAAACTCCACAATTTTTTTTTTTTTTTTTTTTTACCTCTTCAAAACTCCAACTTTTTTATTTTTTTTTTACCTCTTCAAAACTCCAACATTTTTTTTTTTACCTCTTCAAAACTCAAATTTTTTTTTTTTTTTTCTCTTCAAAACTCCAACATTTTTTTTTTACCTCTTCAAAACTCAATTTTTTTTTTTTATCTCTTCAAAACTCCAACATTTTTTTTTTTTTTACCTCTTCAAAACTCAAATTTTTTTTATATTTTTTTTACCTCTTCAAAACTCCACAATTTTTTTTTTTTTTTTTTTACCTCTTCAAAACTCCAACATTTTTTTTTTTTTTTACCTCTTCAAAACTCCAACATTGATTTTTTGTTCCTTTTTTTACCTCTTCAAAACTCAATTTTCTTTTTTTTTTTTTTACCTCTTCAAAACTCCAACATTGATTTTTTGTTCCTTTTTTTACCTCTTCAAAACTCCAAATTTTTTTTTTTTTTTTTTTTTACCTCTTCAAAACTCAATGTTTTATTTTTTTTTACCTCGTCAAAACTCCAACTTTTTTTTTTTTTTTTTTTACCTCTTCAAAACTCCAACATTGAATTTTTGTTCCTTTTTTTACCTCTTCAAAACTCCACAATTTTTTTTTTTTTTTTTTTTTACCTCTTCAAAACTCCAACTTTTTTTTTTTACCTCTTCAAAACTCCAACATTGATTTTTTGTTCCTTTTTTTACCTCTTCAAAACTCCAAATTTTTTTTATTTATTTTTTTTACCTCTTCAAAACTCAATTTTTTTTTTTTTTTTTTTATCTCTTCAAAACTCCAACATTTTTTTTTTTTTTTACCTCTTCAAAACTCAATTTTTTTTTTTTTTTTTACCTCTTCAAAACTCAATTTTTTTTTTTTTTTTTTACCTCTTCAAAACTCGTACATTTTTTTTTTTACCTCTTCAAAACTCCACAATTTTTTTTTTTTTTTTTACCTCTTCAAAACTCCACAATTTTTTTTATTTTTTTTTTTTACCTCTTCAAAACTCCAACTTTTTTTTTTTTTTTTTTACCTCTTCAAAACTCCAACATTGATTTTTTGTTCCTTTTTTTACCTCTTCAAAACTCAATTTTTTTTAATTTTTTTTTTACCTCTTCAAAACTCCAACATTTTTTTTTTTTACCTCTTCAAAACTCAATTTTTTTTTTTTTTTTATCTCTTCAAAACTCCATTTTTTTTTTTTTTACCTCTTCAAAACTCCATTTTTTTTATATTTTTTTTACCTCTTCAAAACTCCACAATTTTTTATTTATTTTTTTTACCTCTTCAAAACTCCAACATTTTTTTTTTTTTTTTACCTCTTCAAAACTCCAACATTGATTTTTTGTTCCTTTTTTTACCTCTTCAAAACTCCAACTTTTTTTTTTTTTTTACCTCTTCAAAACTCAATTTTTTTTTTTTTTTTTTACCTCTTCAAAACTCAATTTTTTTTTTTTTTTTTTTACCTCTTCAAAACTCCAACATTGATTTTTTGTTCCTTTTTTTACCTCTTCAAAACTCCAATTTTTTTTTTTTTTTTTTTACCTCTTCAAAACTCAATTTTTTTTTTGTTCCTTTTTTTACCTCTTCAAAACTCCAATTTTTTTTTTTTTTTTTTTACCTCTTCAAAACTCAATTTTTTTTTTATTTTTTTACCTCTTCAAAACTCCAACTTTTTTTTTTTTTTTACCTCTTCAAAACTCCACAATTTTTTTTTTTTTTTTACCTCTTCAAAACTACAACTTTTTTTTTTTTTTACCTCTTCAAAACTCCAATTTTTTTTTTTTTTTTTACCTCTTCAAAACTCCAACATTTTTTTTTTTTTACCTCTTCAAAACTCCAACATTGATTTTTTGTTCCTTTTTTTACCTCTTCAAAACTCCACAATTTTTTTTATTTTTTTTTTTTACCTCTTCAAAACTCCAACATTGATTTTTTGTTCCTTTTTTTACCTCTTCAAAACTCCAACTTTTTTTTTTTTTTTTTTTACCTCTTCAAAACTCCAACATTTTTTTATTTTTTTTTTACCTCTTCAAAACTCCAACATTGATTTTTTGTTCCTTTTTTTACCTCTTCAAAACTCCAAATTTTTTTATTTTTTTTTTTACCTCTTCAAAACTCCAACTTTTTTTTTTTTTTTTACCTCTTCAAAACTCTACAATTTTTTTTTTTTTTTTTTTTTACCTCTTCAAAACTCCAACTTTTTTTTTTTTTTTTTTTACCTCTTCAAAACTCCAACATTTATTTTTTGTTCCTTTTTTTACCTCTTCAAAACTCCAACTTTTTTTTATTTATTTTTTATCTCTTCAAAACTCCAACATTTTTTTTTTTTTTTACCTCTTCAAAACTCAATTTTTTTTAAATTTTTTTTACCTCTTCAAAACTCCAACTTTTTTTTTTTTTTACCTCTTCAAAACTCCACAATTTTTTTTTTTTTTTTTTACCTCTTCAAAACTCCAACTTTTTTTTTTTTTTTTTTACCTCTTCAAAACTCCAACATTGATTTTTTGTTCCTTTTTTTACCTCTTCAAAACTCCAATTTTTTTTTTTTTTTTTTTACCTCTTCAAAACTCAATTTTTTTTTTGTTCCTTTTTTTACCTCTTCAAAACTCCAATTTTTTTTTTTTTTTTTTTACCTCTTCAAAACTCAATTTTTTTTTTATTTTTTTACCTCTTCAAAACTCCAACTTTTTTTTTTTTTTTACCTCTTCAAAACTCCACAATTTTTTTTTTTTTTTTACCTCTTCAAAACTACAACTTTTTTTTTTTTTACCTCTTCAAAACTCCAATTTTTTTTTTTTTTTTTTACCTCTTCAAAACTCCAACATTTTTTTTTTTTTACCTCTTCAAAACTCCAACATTGATTTTTTGTTCCTTTTTTTACCTCTTCAAAACTCCACAATTTTTTTTATTTTTTTTTTTTACCTCTTCAAAACTCCAACATTGATTTTTTGTTCCTTTTTTTACCTCTTCAAAACTCCAACTTTTTTTTTTTTTTTTTTTACCTCTTCAAAACTCCAACATTTTTTTATTTTTTTTTTACCTCTTCAAAACTCCAACATTGATTTTTTGTTCCTTTTTTTACCTCTTCAAAACTCCAAATTTTTTTATTTTTTTTTTTACCTCTTCAAAACTCCAACTTTTTTTTTTTTTTTTACCTCTTCAAAACTCTACAATTTTTTTTTTTTTTTTTTTTACCTCTTCAAAACTCCAACTTTTTTTTTTTTTTTTTTTACCTCTTCAAAACTCCAACATTTATTTTTTGTTCCTTTTTTTACCTCTTCAAAACTCCAACTTTTTTTTATTTATTTTTTATCTCTTCAAAACTCCAACATTTTTTTTTTTTTTTACCTCTTCAAAACTCAATTTTTTTTAAATTTTTTTTACCTCTTCAAAACTCCAACTTTTTTTTTTTTTTACCTCTTCAAAACTCCACAATTTTTTTTTTTTTTTTTTACCTCTTCAAAACTCCAACTTTTTTTTTTTTTTTTTTACCTCTTCAAAACTCCAACATTGATTTTTTGTTCCTTTTTTTACCTCTTCAAAACTCAATTTTTTTTATTTTTTTTTACCTCTTCAAAACTCCAACATTTTTTTTTTTTTTACCTCTTCAAAACTCAAATTTTTTTTAATTTTTTTTACCTCTTCAAAACTCCAACTTTTTTTTTT
>NW_028258871.1:0-22000 GCF_982586985.1 Callionymus lyra
TTTTTTTTTTTTACCTCTTCAAAACTCATTTTTTTTTATTTTTTTTTTTACCTCTTCAAAACTCCAACATTGATTTTTTGTTCCTTTTTTTACCTCTTCAAAACTCCAATTTCTTTTTTTTTTTTTTTTTACCTCTTCAAAACTCAATTTTTTTTTTTTTTTTTTTACCTCTTCAAAACTCAATTTTTTTTTTTTTTTTACCTCTTCAAAACTCCAACTTTTTATTTTTTTTTACCTCTTCAAAACTCTTTTTTTTATTTATTTTTTTTACCTCTTCAAAACTCTTTTTTTTATTTATTTTTTTTTACCTCTTCAAAACTCAATTTTTTTTTTTTTTTTTACCTCTTCAAAACTCCAACTTTTTATTTTTTTTTACCTCTTCAAAACTCTACAGTTTTTTTTTTTTTGTTTTTTTTTACCTCTTCAAAACTCCATTTTTTTTTTTTTTACCTCTTCAAAACTCCAACTTTTTTTTTTTTTTTTTTTACCTCTTCAAAACTCCAACATTTTTTTTTTTTTTTACCTCTTCAAAACTCCAACATTGATTTTTTGTTCCTTTTTTTACCTCTTCAAAACTCCAATTTTTTTTTTTTTTTTTTTTACCTCTTCAAAACTCAATTTTTTTTTTTTTTTTTTACCTCTTCAAAACTCCAACTTTTTTTTTTTTTTTTTTTACCTCTTCAAAACTCTACAATTTTATTATTATTTTTTTTTTTTACCTCTTCAAAACTCCAACTTTTTTTTTTTTTTACCTCTTCAAAACTCCAACTTTTTTTTTTTTTTTTTTTACCTCTTCAAAACTCCAACATTTTTTTTTTTTTTACCTCTTCAAAACTCCAACATTGATTTTTTGTTCCTTTTTTTACCTCTTCAAAACTCCACAATTTTTTTTTTTTTTTTTTTTTACCTCTTCAAAACTCCAACTTTTTATTTTTTTTTACCTCTTCAAAACTCTTTTTTTTTTTTTTTTTTTTTTTACCTCTTCAAAACTCCAACATTGATTTTTTGTTCCTTTTTTTACCTCTTCAAAACTCCAACTTTTTTTTTTTTTTTACCTCTTCAAAACTCCAAGATTGATTTTTTGTTCCTTTTTTTACCTCTTCAAAACTCCAAATTTTTTTTTTTTTTTTTTACCTCTTCAAAACTCCAATTTTTTTTTTTTTTACCTCTTCAAAACTCCAACTTTTTTTTTTTTTTACCTCTTCAAAACTCCAACATTTTTTTTTTTTTTACCTCTTCAAAACTCCAACATTGATTTTTTGTTCCTTTTTTTACCTCTTCAAAACTCCACAATTTTTTTTATTTTTTTTTTTTACCTCTTCAAAACTCCAACTTTTTTTTTTTTTTACCTCTTCAAAACTCCAACTTTTTTTTTTTTTTACCTCTTCAAAACTCCAACTTTTTTTTTTTTTTTTTTACCTCTTCAAAACTCATTTTTTTTATTTTTTTTTTTACCTCTTCAAAACTCTACAATTTTTTTTTTTTTTTTTTTTTACCTCTTCAAAACTCCAACTTTTTTTTTTTTTTACCTCTTCAAAACTCCAACTTTTTTTTTTTTTTTTTACCTCTTCAAAACTCCAACATTGATTTTTTGTTCCTTTTTTTACCTCTTCAAAACTCCAAATTTTTTTTTTTTTACCTCTTCAAAACTCAATTTCTTTTTTTTTTTTTTTTTACCTCTTCAAAACTCCAACATTGATTTTTTTTTTTTTTTTTACCTCTTCAAAACTCCAACTTTTTTTTTTTTTTACCTCTTCAAAACTCCACAATTTTTTTTTTTTTTTTTTTTACCTCTTCAAAACTCCACCTTTTTTTTTTTTTTACCTCTTCAAAACTCCAACTTTTTTTTTTTTTTTTTACCTCTTCAAAACTCCAACATTTTTTTTTTTTACCTCTTCAAAACTCCAACATTGATTTTTTGTTCCTTTTTTTACCTCTTCAAAACTCCACAATTTTTTTTTTTTTTTTTTTTTACCTCTTCAAAACTCCAACTTTTAATTTTTTTTACCTCTTCAAAACTCTTTTTTTTTTTTTTTTTTTTTTACCTCTTCAAAACTCCAACATTGATTTTTTGTTCCTTTTTTTACCTCTTCAAAACTCCAAATTTTTTTTTTTTTTTTTTACCTCTTCAAAACTCCAACTTTTTTTTTTTTTTACCTCTTCAAAACTCTACAATTGTTTTTTTTTTTTTTTTTTTACCTCTTCAAAACTCCAACTTTTTTTTTTTTTTACCTCTTCAAAACTCAATTTTTTTTTTTTTTTTTTACCTCTTCAAAACTCCAACTTTTTTTTTTTTTTACCTCTTCAAAACTCTACAATTTTTTTTTTTTTTTTTTTTTACCTCTTCAAAACTCCAACTTTTTTTTTTTTTTACCTCTTCAAAACTCCAACTTTTTTTTTTTTTTACCTCTTCAAAATTCCAACTTTTTTTTTTTTTACCTCTTCAAAACTCCACAATTTTTTTTTTTTTTTTTTTTTTACCTCTTCAAAACTCCAACTTTTTTTTTTTTTACCTCTTCAAAACTCCAACTTTTTTTTTTTTTTTTTTACCTCTTCAAAACTCCAACATTTTTTTTTTTTTTACCTCTTCAAAACTCCAACATTGATTTTTTGTTCCTTTTTTTACCTCTTCAAAACTCCACAATTTTTTTATTTTATTTTTTTACCTCTTCAAAACTCCAACTTTTTACTTTTTTTTACCTCTTCAAAACTCTTTTTTTTTTTTTTTTTTTTTTTTACCTCTTCAAAACTCCAACATTGATTTTTTGTTCCTTTTTTTACCTCTTCAAAACTCAATTTTTTTTTTTTTTTTTTACCTCTTCAAAACTCCAACTTTTTTTTTTTTTTTTTACCTCTTCAAAACTCTACAATTTATTTATTATTTTTTTTTTTTACCTCTTCAAAACTCCAACTTTTTTTTTTTTTTACCTCTTCAAAACTCCAACTTTTTTTTTTTTTTTTTTTTTTACCTCTTCAAAACTCCAACATAGATTTTTTGTTCCTTTTTTTACCTCTTCAAAACTCCACAATTTTTTTTTTTTTTTTACCTCTTCAAAACTCCAACATTTTTTTTTTTTACCTCTTCAAAACTCCAACATTGATTTTTTGTTCCTTTTTTTACCTCTTCAAAACTCAATTTTTTTTTATTTTTTTTTTTACCTCTTCAAAACTCCAACATTGATTTTTTTTTTTTTTTTACCTCTTCAAAACTCCAACATTTTTTTTTTTTTTACCTCTTCAAAACTCCAACATAGATTTTTTGTTCCTTTTTTTACCTCTTCAAAACTCCACACTTTTTTTTATTTTTATTTTTTACCTCTTCAAAACTCCAACATTGATTTTTTGTTCCTTTTTTTACCTCTTCAAAACTCCAATTTTTTTTTTTTTTTTTTTTTACCTCTTCAAAACTTTTTTTTTTTTTTTTACCTCTTCAAAACTCCAACTTTTTTTTTTTTTTTACCTCTTCAAAACTCTACAATTTTTTTTTATTTTTTTTTTTTACCTCTTCAAAACTCCAACTTTTTTTTTTTTTTACCTCTTCAAAACTCCAACTTTTTTTTTTTTTTTTTTACCTCTTCAAAACTCCAACATTTTTTTTTTTTTTTACCTCTTCAAAACTCCAACATTGATTTTTTGTTCCTTTTTTTACCTCTTCAAAACTCCAAATTTTTTTTTTTTTTTTTTTACCTCTTCAAAACTCAATTTTTTTTTTTTTTTTTACCTCTTCAAAACTCCAACTTTTTTTTTTTTTTTTTTTACCTCTTCAAAACTCCAACATTTTTTTTTTTTTTACCTCTTCAAAACTCCAACATTGATTTTTTGTTCCTTTTTTTACCTCTTCAAAACTCCACAATTTTTTTTTTTTTTTTTTTTACCTCTTCAAAACTCCAACTTTTTATTTTTTTTTACCTCTTCAAAACTCTTTTTTTTTTTTTTTTTTTTTTTACCTCTTCAAAACTCCAACATTGATTTTTTGTTCCTTTTTTTACCTCTTCAAAACTCCAAATTTTTTTTTTTTTTTTTTTACCTCTTCAAAACTCCAACTTTTTTTTTTTTTTTTACCTCTTCAAAACTCCACAATTTTTTATTTATTTTTTTACCTCTTCAAAACTCTACAATTCTTTTTTTTTTTTTTTTTTTACCTCTTCAAAACTCCAACATTTTTTTTTTTTTACCTCTTCAAAACTCTACAATTTTTTTTTTTGTTCCTTTTTTTACCTCTTCAAAACTCCAACTTATTTATTTTTTTACCTCTTGAAAACTCAATTTTTTTTTTTCTTTTTTTTTTACCTCTTCAAAACTCCAACATTGATTTTTTGTTCCTTTTTTTACCTCCTCAAAACTCAATTTTTTTTAATTTTTTTTTTACCTCTTCAAAACTCCAACATTGATTTTTTGTTCCTTTTTTTACCTCTTCAAAACTCTACAGTTTTTTTTTTTGTTTTTTTTTACCTCTTCAAAACTCCATTTTTTTTTTTTTACCTCTTCAAAACTCCAACATTGATTTTTTGTTCCTTTTTTTACCTCTTCAAAACTCCAACTTTTTTTTTTTATTACCTCTTCAAAACTCAATTTTTTTTTTTTTTTTTTTACCTCTTCAAAACTCCAACATTGATTTTTTGTTCCTTTTTTTACCTCTTCAAAACTCCAACTTTTTTTTTTTTTTTTACCTCTTCAAAACTCCAAGATTGATTTTTTGTTCCTTTTTTTACCTCTTCAAAACTCCAAATTTTTTTTTTTTTTTTTTTACCTCTTCAAAACTCCAACTTTTTTTTTTTTTTTACCTCTTCAAAACTCATTTTTTTTAATTTTTTTTTTTACCTCTTCAAAACTCCAACATTGATTTTTTGTTCCTTTTTTTACCTCTTCAAAACTCCAATTTCTTTTTTTTTTTTTTTTTACCTCTTCAAAACTCAATTTTTTTTTTTTTTTTTACCTCTTCAAAACTCCAACTTTTTTTTTTTTTTTTTTACCTCTTCAAAACTCTACAATTTTTTTTTTTTTTTTTTTACCTCTTCAAAACTTCAACTTTTTTTTTTTTTTTACCTCTTCAAAACTCCAACATTGATTTTTTGTTCCTTTTTTTACCTCTTCAAAACTCCACAATTTTTTTTTTTTTTTTTTTTACCTCTTCAAAACTCCAACTTTTTATTTTTTTTTACCTCTTCAAAACTCATTTTTTTTATTTTTTTTTTTACCTCTTCAAAACTCCAACATTGATTTTTTGTTCCTTTTTTTACCTCTTCAAAACTCCAAATTTTTTTTTTTTTTTTTTTTACCTCTTCAAAACTCAATTTTTTTTTTTTTTTTACCTCTTCAAAACTCCAACTTTTTTTTTTTTTTTTACCTCTTCAAAACTCTACAATTTTTTTTTTTTTTTTTTTTTTTACCTCTTCAAAACTCCAACTTTTTTTTTTTTTTACCTCTTCAAAACTCCAACTTTTTTTTTTTTTTTTTTACCTCTTCAAAACTCCAACCTTTTTTTTTTTTTTTACCTCTTCAAAACTCCACAATTTTTTATTTATTTTTTTACCTCTTCAAAACTCTACAATTCTTTTTTTTTTTTTTTTTTTACCTCTTCAAAACTCCAACATTTTTTTTTTTTTACCTCTTCAAAACTCTACAATTTTTTTTTTTGTTCCTTTTTTTACCTCTTCAAAACTCCAACTTATTTATTTTTTTACCTCTTGAAAACTCAATTTTTTTTTTTCTTTTTTTTTTACCTCTTCAAAACTCCAACATTGATTTTTTGTTCCTTTTTTTACCTCCTCAAAACTCAATTTTTTTTAATTTTTTTTTTACCTCTTCAAAACTCCAACATTGATTTTTTGTTCCTTTTTTTACCTCTTCAAAACTCTACAGTTTTTTTTTTTTGTTTTTTTTTACCTCTTCAAAACTCCATTTTTTTTTTTTTACCTCTTCAAAACTCCAACATTGATTTTTTGTTCCTTTTTTTACCTCTTCAAAACTCCAACTTTTTTTTTTTATTACCTCTTCAAAACTCAATTTTTTTTATTTTTTTTTTACCTCTTCAAAACTCCAACATTGATTTTTTGTTCCTTTTTTTACCTCTTCAAAACTCCAACTTTTTTTTTTTTTTTACCTCTTCAAAACTCCAAGATTGATTTTTGTTCCTTTTTTAACCTCTTCAAAACTCCAAATTTTTTTTTTTTTTTTTTTACCTCTTCAAAACTCCAATTTTTTTTTTTTTTACCTCTTCAAAACTCCAACTTTTTTTTTTTTTTACCTCTTCAAAACTCCAACATTTTTTTTTTTTTTACCTCTTCAAAACTCCAACATTGATTTTTTGTTCCTTTTTTTACCTCTTCAAAACTCCACAATTTTTTTTATTTTTTTTTTTTACCTCTTCAAAACTCCAACTTTTTATTTTTTTTTACCTCTTCAAAACTCCAACATTTTTTTTTTTTTACCTCTTCAAAACTCCAAGATTGATTTTTGTTCCTTTTTTTACCTCTTCAAAACTCCAAATTTTTTTTTTTTTTTTTTTACCTCTTCAAAACTCCAATTTTTTTTTTTTTTACCTCTTCAAAACTCCAACTTTTTTTTTTTTTTACCTCTTCAAAACTCCAACATTTTTTTTTTTTTTATCTCTTCAAAACTCCAACATTGATTTTTTGTTCCTTTTTTTACCTCTTCAAAACTCCACAATTTTTTTTTTTTTTTTTTTTTACCTCTTCAAAACTCCAACTTTTTTTTTTTTTTTACCTCTTCAAAACTCATTTTTTTAATTTTTTTTTTTACCTCTTCAAAACTCCAACATTGATTTTTTGTTCCTTTTTTTACCTCTTCAAAACTCCAATTTCTTTTTTTTTTTTTTTTTTACCTCTTCAAAACTCAATTTTTTTTTTTTTTTTTACCTCTTCAAAACTCCAACTTTTTTTTTTTTTTTTTACCTCTTCAAAACTCTACAATTTTTTTTTTTTTTTTTTTTACCTCTTCAAAACTTCAACTTTTTTTTTTTTTTTACCTCTTCAAAACTCCAACATTGATTTTTTGTTCCTTTTTTTACCTCTTCAAAACTCCACAATTTTTTTTTTTTTTTTTTTTACCTCTTCAAAACTCCAACTTTTTATTTTTTTTTACCTCTTCAAAACTCATTTTTTTTATTTTTTTTTTTACCTCTTCAAAACTCCAACATTGATTTTTTGTTCCTTTTTTTACCTCTTCAAAACTCCAAATTTTTTTTTTTTTTTTTTTTACCTCTTCAAAACTCAATTTTTTTTTTTTTTTTACCTCTTCAAAACTCCAACTTTTTTTTTTTTTTTTACCTCTTCAAAACTCTACAATTTTTTTTTTTTTTTTTTTTTTTACCTCTTCAAAACTCCAACTTTTTTTTTTTTTTACCTCTTCAAAACTCCAACTTTTTTTTTTTTTTTTTTACCTTTTCAAAACTCCAACATTGATTTTTTGTTCCTTTTTTTACCTCTTCAAAACTCCACAATTTTTTTTTTTTTTTTTTTACCTCTTCAAAAGCCAACATTGATTTTTTGTTCCTTTTTTTACCTCTTCAAAACTCCAATTTTTTTTTTTTTTACCTCTTCAAAACTCAATTTCTTTTTTTTTTTTTTTTACCTCTTCAAAACTCCAACATTGATTTTTTTTTTTTTTTTTTACCTCTTCAAAACTCCAACTTTTTTTTTTTTTTACCTCTTCAAAACTCCACAATTTTTTTTTTTTTTTTTTTTTACCTCTTCAAAACTCCAACTTTTTTTTTTTTTTACCTCTTCAAAACTCCAACTTTTTTTTTTTTTTTTTTACCTCTTCAAAACTCCAACATTTTTTTTTTTTTTACCTCTTCAAAACTCCAACATTGATTTTTTGTTCCTTTTTTTACCTCTTCAAAACTCCACAATTTTTTTTTTTTTTTTTTTTTACCTCTTCAAAACTCCAACTTTTAATTTTTTTTACCTCTTCAAAACTCTTTTTTTTTTTACCTCTTCAAAACTCCAACATTGATTTTTTGTTCCTTTTTTTACCTCTTCAAAACTCCAATTTTTTTTTTTTTTTTTTTTACCTCTTCAAAACTCCAACTTTTTTTTTTTTTTACCTCTTCAAAACTCCAACTTTTTTTTTTTTTTTTTACCTCTTCAAAACTCCAACATTTTTTTTTTTTTTACCTCTTCAAAACTCCAACATTGATTTTTTGTTCCTTTTTTTACCTCTTCAAAACTCCAAATTTTTTTTTTTTTTTTTTTTACCTCTTCAAAACTCCAATTTTTTTTTTTTTTACCTCTTCAAAACTCCAACTTTTTTTTTTTTTTACCTCTTCAAAACTCCATTTTTTTTTTTTTTATCTCATCAAAACTCCAACATTGATTTTTTGTTCCTTTTTTTACCTCTTCAAAACTCCACAATTTTTTTTTTTTTTTTTTTTTTACCTCTTCAAAACTCCAACTTTTTTTTTTTTTTTACCTCTTCAAAACTCATTTTTTTTTATTTTTTTTTTTACCTCTTCAAAACTCCAACATTGATTTTTTGTTCCTTTTTTTACCTCTTCAAAACTCCAATTTCTTTTTTTTTTTTTTTTACCTCTTCAAAACTCAATTTTTTTTTATTTTTTTTTACCTCTTCAAAACTCAATTTTTTTTTTTTTTTTTACCTCTTCAAAACTCCAACTTTTTATTTTTTTTTACCTCTTCAAAACTCTTTTTTTTATTTATTTTTTTTACCTCTTCAAAACTCTTTTTTTTATTTATTTTTTTTTACCTCTTCAAAACTCAATTTTTTTTTTTTTTTTTACCTCTTCAAAACTCCAACTTTTTATTTTTTTTTACCTCTTCAAAACTCTACAGTTTTTTTTTTTTGTTTTTTTTTACCTCTTCAAAACTCCATTTTTTTTTTTTTTTACCTCTTCAAAACTCCAACTTTTTTTTTTTTTTTTTTTACCTCTTCAAAACTCCAACATTTTTTTTTTTTTTTACCTCTTCAAAACTCCAACATTGATTTTTTGTTCCTTTTTTTACCTCTTCAAAACTCCAATTTTTTTTTTTTTTTTTTTACCTCTTCAAAACTCAATTTTTTTTTTTTTTTTACCTCTTCAAAACTCCAACTTTTTTTTTTTTTTTTTTACCTCTTCAAAACTCTACAATTTTATTATTATTTTTTTTTTTTACCTCTTCAAAACTCCAACTTTTTTTTTTTTTTACCTCTTCAAAACTCCAACTTTTTTTTTTTTTTTTTTTACCTCTTCAAAACTCCAACATTTTTTTTTTTTTTACCTCTTCAAAACTCCAACATTGATTTTTTGTTCCTTTTTTTACCTCTTCAAAACTCCACAATTTTTTTTATTTTTTTTTTTTACCTCTTCAAAACTCCAACTTTTTATTTTTTTTTACCTCTTCAAAACTCCAACATTGATTTTTTGTTCCTTTTTTTACCTCTTCAAAACTCCAATTTTTTTTTTTTTTTTTTTTACCTCTTCAAAACTCAATTTTTTTTTTTTTTTACCTCTTCAAAACTCCAACTTTTTTTTTTTTTTTTTTTACCTCTTCAAAACTCTACAATTTTATTATTATTTTTTTTTTTTACCTCTTCAAAACTCCAACTTTTTTTTTTTTTTACCTCTTCAAAACTCCAACTTTTTTTTTTTTTTTTTTTACCTCTTCAAAACTCCAACATTTTTTTTTTTTTTACCTCTTCAAAACTCCAACATTGATTTTTTGTTCCTTTTTTTACCTCTTCAAAACTCCAAATTTTTTTTTTTTTTTTTTTACCTCTTCAAAACTCAATTTTTTTTTTTTTTTTTTACCTCTTCAAAACTCCAACTTTTTTTTTTTTTTTTACCTCTTCAAAACTCCACAATTTTTTATTTATTTTTTTACCTCTTCAAAACTCTACAATTCTTTTTTTTTTTTTTTTTTTACCTCTTCAAAACTCCAACATTTTTTTTTTTTTACCTCTTCAAAACTCTACAATTTTTTTTTTTGTTCCTTTTTTTACCTCTTCAAAACTCCAACTTATTTATTTCTTTACCTCTTGAAAACTCAATTTTTTTTTTCTTTTTTTTTTACCTCTTCAAAACTCCAACATTGATTTTTTGTTCCTTTTTTTACCTCCTCAAAACTCAATTTTTTTTAATTTTTTTTTTACCTCTTCAAAACTCCAACATTGATTTTTTGTTCCTTTTTTTACCTCTTCAAAACTCCAACTTTTTTTTTTTTTTTTTTTTTACCTCTTCAAAACTCCAACATTTTTTTTTTTTTTTACCTCTTCAAAACTCTACAGTTTTTTTTTTTTGTTTTTTTTTACCTCTTCAAAACTCCATTTTTTTTTTTTTACCTCTTCAAAACTCCAACATTGATTTTTTGTTCCTTTTTTTACCTCTTCAAAACTTCAACTTTTTTTTTTTTTTTACCTCTTCAAAACTCTACAATTTTTTTTTTTTTTTTTTTTTTTTACCTCTTCAAAACTCCAACTTTTTTTTTTTTTTACCTCTTCAAAACTCCAACTTTTTTTTTTTTTTTTTTACCTCTTCAAAACTCCAACTTTTTTTTTTTTTTACCTCTTCAAAACTCCAACTTTTTTTTTTTTTTTTTTACCTCTTCAAAACTCCAACATTGATTTTTTGTTCCTTTTTTTACCTCTTCAAAACTCCACAATTTTTTTTTTTTTTTTTTTTACCTCTTCAAAAGCCAACATTGATTTTTTGTTCCTTTTTTTACCTCTTCAAAACTCCAAATTTTTTTTTTTTTACCTCTTCAAAACTCAATTTCTTTTTTTTTTTTTTTACCTCTTCAAAACTCCAACATTGATTTTTTTTTTTTTTTTTTACCTCTTCAAAACTCCAACTTTTTTTTTTTTTTTACCTCTTCAAAACTCCAACATTGATTTTTTGTTCCTTTTTTTACCTCTTCAAAACTCCACAATTTTTTTTTTTTTTTTTTTTTACCTCTTCAAAACTCCAACTTTTTTTTTTTTTTACCTCTTCAAAACTCCAACTTTTTTTTTTTTTTTTTTACCTCTTCAAAACTCCAACATTGATTTTTTGTTCCTTTTTTTACCTCTTCAAAACTCCACAATTTTTTTTTTTTTTTTTTTTTACCTCTTCAAAACTCCAACTTTTTTTTTTTTTTACCTCTTCAAAACTCCATTTTTTTTTTTTTTATCTCATCAAAACTCCAACATTGATTTTTTGTTCCTTTTTTTACCTCTTCAAAACTCCACAATTTTTTTTCTTTTTTTTTTTTACCTCTTCAAAACTCCAACTTTTTTTTTTTTTTACCTCTTCAAAACTCATTTTTTTTTATTTTTTTTTTTACCTCTTCAAAACTCCAACATTGATTTTTTGTTCCTTTTTTTACCTCTTCAAAACTCCAATTTCTTTTTTTTTTTTTTTTACCTCTTCAAAACTCAATTTTTTTTTTTTTTTTTTACCTCTTCAAAACTCAATTTTTTTTTTTTTTTTTACCTCTTCAAAACTCCAACTTTTTATTTTTTTTTACCTCTTCAAAACTCTTTTTTTTATTTATTTTTTTTACCTCTTCAAAACTCTTTTTTTTATTTATTTTTTTTTACCTCTTCAAAACTCAATTTTTTTTTTTTTTTTTACCTCTTCAAAACTCCAACTTTTTATTTTTTTTTACCTCTTCAAAACTCTACAGTTTTTTTTTTTTGTTTTTTTTTACCTCTTCAAAACTCCATTTTTTTTTTTTTTACCTCTTCAAAACTCCAACTTTTTTTTTTTTTTTTTTACCTCTTCAAAACTCCAACATTTTTTTTTTTTTTTACCTCTTCAAAACTCCAACATTGATTTTTTGTTCCTTTTTTTACCTCTTCAAAACTCCAATTTTTTTTTTTTTTTTTTTTACCTCTTCAAAACTCAATTTTTTTTTTTTTTTTACCTCTTCAAAACTCCAACTTTTTTTTTTTTTTTTTTACCTCTTCAAAACTCTACAATTTTATTATTATTTTTTTTTTTTACCTCTTCAAAACTCCAACTTTTTTTTTTTTTTACCTCTTCAAAACTCCAACTTTTTTTTTTTTTTTTTTTTACCTCTTCAAAACTCCAACATTTTTTTTTTTTTTACCTCTTCAAAACTCCAACATTGATTTTTTGTTCCTTTTTTTACCTCTTCAAAACTCCACAATTTTTTTTTTTTTTTTTTTTTACCTCTTCAAAACTCCAACTTTTTATTTTTTTTTACCTCTTCAAAACTATTTTTTTTTTTTTTTTTTTTTTTACCTCTTCAAAACTCCAACATTGATTTTTTGTTCCTTTTTTTACCTCTTCAAAACTCCAAATTTTTTTTTTTTTTTTTTTACCTCTTCAAAACTCAATTTTTTTTTTTTTTTTTTACCTCTTCAAAACTCCAACTTTTTTTTTTTTTTTACCTCTTCAAAACTCCACAATTTTTTATTTATTTTTTTACCTCTTCAAAACTCTACAATTCTTTTTTTTTTTTTTTTTTACCTCTTCAAAACTCCAACATTTTTTTTTTTTTACCTCTTCAAAACTCTACAATTTTTTTTTTTGTTCCTTTTTTTACCTCTTCAAAACTCCAACTTATTTATTTCTTTACCTCTTGAAAACTCAATTTTTTTTTTCTTTTTTTTTTACCTCTTCAAAACTCCAACATTGATTTTTTGTTCCTTTTTTTACCTCCTCAAAACTCAATTTTTTTTAATTTTTTTTTTACCTCTTCAAAACTCCAACATTGATTTTTTGTTCCTTTTTTTACCTCTTCAAAACTCCAACTTTTTTTTTTTTACCTCTTCAAAACTCCAACATTTTTTTTTTTTTTTACCTCTTCAAAACTCTACAGTTTTTTTTTTTTTTTTTTTTTTTACCTCTTCAAAACTCCATTTTTTTTTTTTTACCTCTTCAAAACTCCAACATTGATTTTTTGTTCCTTTTTTTACCTCTTCAAAACTCCAACTTTTTTTTTTTTTTACCTCTTCAAAACTTCAACTTTTTTTTTTTTTTTACCTCTTCAAAACTCTACAATTTTTTTTTTTTTTTTTTTTTTTTACCTCTTCAAAACTCCAACTTTTTTTTTTTTTTACCTCTTCAAAACTCCAACTTTTTTTTTTTTTTTTTACCTCTTCAAAACTCCAACTTTTTTTTTTTTTTACCTCTTCAAAACTCCAACTTTTTTTTTTTTTTTTTTACCTCTTCAAAACTCCAACGTTGATTTTTTGTTCCTTTTTTTACCTCTTCAAAACTCCACAATTTTTTTTTTTTTTTTTTACCTCTTCAAAAGCCAACATTGATTTTTTGTTCCTTTTTTTACCTCTTCAAAACTCCAAATTTTTTTTTTTTTACCTCTTCAAAACTCAATTTCTTTTTTTTTTTTTTTACCTCTTCAAAACTCCAACATTGATTTTTTGTTCCTTTTTTTACCTCTTCAAAACTCCACAATTTTTTTTTTTTTTTTTTTTTACCTCTTCAAAACTCCAACATTGATTTTTTGTTCCTTTTTTTACCTCTTCAAAACTCCACAATTTTTTTTTTTTTTTTTTTTTACCTCTTCAAAACTCCAACTTTTAATTTTTTTTACCTCTTCAAAACTCTTTTTTTTTTTACCTCTTCAAAACTCCAACATTGATTTTTTGTTCCTTTTTTTACCTCTTCAAAACTCCAAATTTTTTTTTTTTTTTTTTTTTACCTCTTCAAAACTCCAACTTTTTATTTTTTTTACCTCTTCAAAACTCCAACTTTTTTTTTTTTTTTTTACCTCTTCAAAACTCCAACATTTTTTTTTTTTTTACCTCTTCAAAACTCCAACATTGATTTTTTGTTCCTTTTTTTACCTCTTCAAAACTCCACAATTTTTTTTTTTTTTTTTTTTTACCTCTTCAAAACTCCAACTTTTAATTTTTTTTACCTCTTCAAAACTCTTTTTTTTTTTTTTTTTTTTTTTTACCTCTTCAAAACTCCAACATTGATTTTTTGTTCCTTTTTTTACCTCTTCAAAACTCCAATTTTTTTTTTTTTTACCTCTTCAAAACTCCAATTTTTTTTTTTTTTACCTCTTCAAAACTCCAACTTTTTTTTTTTTTATCTCTTCAAAACTCCAACATTGATTTTTTGTTCCTTTTTTTACCTCTTCAAAACTCCACAATTTTTTTTTTTTTTTTTTTTTACCTCTTCAAAACTCCAACTTTTTATTTTTTTTTACCTCTTCAAAACTCATTTTTTTTAATTTTTTTTTTTACCTCTTCAAAACTCCAACATTGATTTTTTGTTCCTTTTTTTACCTCTTCAAAACTCCAATTTCTTTTTTTTTTTTTTTTTACCTCTTCAAAACTCAATTTTTTTTTTTTTTTTTTACCTCTTCAAAACTCAATTTTTTTTTTTTTTTTTACCTCTTCAAAACTCCAACTTTTTATTTTTTTTTACCTCTTCAAAACTCTTTTTTTTATTTATTTTTTTTACCTCTTCAAAACTCTTTTTTTTATTTATTTTTTTTTACCTCTTCAAAACTCAATTTTTTTTTTTTTTTTTACCTCTTCAAAACTCCAACTTTTTATTTTTTTTTACCTCTTCAAAACTCTACAGTTTTTTTTTTTTGTTTTTTTTTACCTCTTCAAAACTCCATTTTTTTTTTTTTTTACCTCTTCAAAACTCCAACTTTTTTTTTTTTTTTTTTTACCTCTTCAAAACTCCAACATTTTTTTTTTTTTTTACCTCTTCAAAACTCCAACATTGATTTTTTGTTCCTTTTTCTTACCTCTTCAAAACTCCAAATTTTTTTTTTTTTTTTTTTTACCTCTTCAAAACTCCAACATTGATTTTTTTTTTTTTTTTTTACCTCTTCAAAACTCCAACTTTTTTTTTTTTTTTACCTCTTCAAAACTCCAACATTGATTTTTTGTTCCTTTTTTTACCTCTTCAAAACTCCACAATTTTTTTTTTTTTTTTTTTTTTACCTCTTCAAAACTCCAACTTTTTTTTTTTTTACCTCTTCAAAACTCCAACTTTTTTTTTTTTTTTTTTACCTCTTCAAAACTCCAACATTGATTTTTTTTTTTTTTTTTTACCTCTTCAAAACTCCAACTTTTTTTTTTTTTTTACCTCTTCAAAACTCCAACATTGATTTTTTGTTCCTTTTTTTACCTCTTCAAAACTCCACAATTTTTTTTTTTTTTTTTTTTTACCTCTTCAAAACTCCAACTTTTTTTTTTTTTACCTCTTCAAAACTCCAACTTTTTTTTTTTTTTTTTTACCTCTTCAAAACTCCAACATTGATTTTTTGTTCCTTTTTTTACCTCTTCAAAACTCCACAATTTTTTTTTTTTTTTTTTTTACCTCTTCAAAACTCCAACTTTTAATTTTTTTTACCTCTTCAAAACTCTTTTTTTTTTTACCTCTTCAAAACTCCAACATTGATTTTTTGTTCCTTTTTTTACCTCTTCAAAACTCCAAATTTTTTTTTTTTTTTTTTTTTACCTCTTCAAAACTCCAACTTTTTATTTTTTTTACCTCTTCAAAACTCCAACTTTTTTTTTTTTTTTTTACCTCTTCAAAACTCCAACATTTTTTTTTTTTTTACCTCTTCAAAACTCCAACATTGATTTTTTGTTCCTTTTTTTACCTCTTCAAAACTCCACAATTTTTTTTTTTTTTTTTTTTACCTCTTCAAAACTCCAACTTTTAATTTTTTTTACCTCTTCAAAACTCTTTTTTTTTTTACCTCTTCAAAACTCCAACATTGATTTTTTGTTCCTTTTTTTACCTCTTCAAAACTCCAAATTTTTTTTTTTTTTTTTTTTTACCTCTTCAAAACTCCAACTTTTTATTTTTTTTACCTCTTCAAAACTCCAACTTTTTTTTTTTTTTTTTACCTCTTCAAAACTCCAACATTTTTTTTTTTTTTACCTCTTCAAAACTCCAACATTGATTTTTTGTTCCTTTTTTTACCTCTTCAAAACTCCACAATTTTTTTTTTTTTTTTTTTTTACCTCTTCAAAACTCCAACTTTTAATTTTTTTTACCTCTTCAAAACTCTTTTTTTTTTTTTTTTTTTTTTTACCTCTTCAAAACTCCAACATTGATTTTTTGTTCCTTTTTTTACCTCTTCAAAACTCCAATTTTTTTTTTTTTTTACCTCTTCAAAACTCCAACTTTTTTTTTTTTTTACCTCTTCAAAACTCCATTTTTTTTTTTTATCTCTTCAAAACTCCAACATTGATTTTTTGTTCCTTTTTTTACCTCTTCAAAACTCCACAATTTTTTTTTTTTTTTTTTTTTACCTCTTCAAAACTCCAACTTTTTATTTTTTTTTACCTCTTCAAAACTCATTTTTTTTAATTTTTTTTTTTACCTCTTCAAAACTCCAACGTTGATTTTTTGTTCCTTTTTTTACCTCTTCAAAACTCCAATTTCTTTTTTTTTTTTTTTTTACCTCTTCAAAACTCAATTTTTTTTTTTTTTTTTTTACCTCTTCAAAACTCAATTTTTTTTTTTTTTTTTTACCTCTTCAAAACTCCAACTTTTTATTTTTTTTTACCTCTTCAAAACTCTTTTTTTTATTTATTTTTTTTACCTCTTCAAAACTCTTTTTTTTATTTATTTTTTTTTACCTCTTCAAAACTCAATTTTTTTTTTTTTTTTTACCTCTTCAAAACTCCAACTTTTTATTTTTTTTTACCTCTTCAAAACTCTACAGTTTTTTTTTTTTGTTTTTTTTTACCTCTTCAAAACTCCATTTTTTTTTTTTTTTACCTCTTCAAAACTCCAACTTTTTTTTTTTTTTTTTTTACCTCTTCAAAACTCCAACATTTTTTTTTTTTTTTACCTCTTCAAAACTCCAACATTGATTTTTTGTTCCTTTTTTTACCTCTTCAAAACTCCAAATTTTTTTTTTTTTTTTTTACCTCTTCAAAACTCAATTTTTTTTTTTTTTTTACCTCTTCAAAACTCCAACTTTTTTTTTTTTTTTTTTACCTCTTCAAAACTCTACAATTTTATTATTATTTTTTTTTTTTACCTCTTCAAAACTCCAACTTTTTTTTTTTTTTACCTCTTCAAAACTCCAACTTTTTTTTTTTTTTTTTTTACCTCTTCAAAACTCCAACATTTTTTTTTTTTTTACCTCTTCAAAACTCCAACATTGATTTTTTGTTCCTTTTTTTACCTCTTCAAAACTCCACAATTTTTTTTTTTTTTTTTTTTTACCTCTTCAAAACTCCAACTTTTTATTTTTTTTTACCTCTTCAAAACTCTTTTTTTTTTTTTTTTTTTTTTACCTCTTCAAAACTCCAACATTGATTTTTTGTTCCTTTTTTTACCTCTTCAAAACTCCAAATTTTTTTTTTTTTTTTTTTACCTCTTCAAAACTCAATTTTTTTTTTTTTTTTTTACCTCTTCAAAACTCCAACTTTTTTTTTTTTTTTTACCTCTTCAAAACTCCACAATTTTTTATTTATTTTTTTACCTCTTCAAAACTCTACAATTCTTTTTTTTTTTTTTTTTTTACCTCTTCAAAACTCCAACATTTTTTTTTTTTTACCTCTTCAAAACTCTACAATTTTTTTTTTTGTTCCTTTTTTTACCTCTTCAAAACTCCAACTTATTTATTTCTTTACCTCTTGAAAACTCAATTTTTTTTTTCTTTTTTTTTTACCTCTTCAAAACTCCAACATTGATTTTTTGTTCCTTTTTTTACCTCCTCAAAACTCAATTTTTTTTAATTTTTTTTTTACCTCTTCAAAACTCCAACATTGATTTTTTGTTCCTTTTTTTACCTCTTCAAAACTCCAACTTTTTTTTTTTTTTTTTTTTTACCTCTTCAAAACTCTACAGTTTTTTTTTTTTGTTTTTTTTTACCTCTTCAAAACTCCATTTTTTTTTTTTTACCTCTTCAAAACTCCAACATTGATTTTTTGTTCCTTTTTTTACCTCTTCAAAACTCCAACTTTTTTTTTTTTTTACCTCTTCAAAACTTCAACTTTTTTTTTTTTTTTACCTCTTCAAAACTCTACAATTTTTTTTTTTTTTTTTTTTTTTTACGTCTTCAAAACTCCAACTTTTTTTTTTTTTTACCTCTTCAAAACTCCAACTTTTTTTTTTTTTTTTTTTACCTCTTCAAAACTCCAACTTTTTTTTTTTTTTACCTCTTCAAAACTCCAACTTTTTTTTTTTTTTTTTTTACCTCTTCAAAACTCCAACATTGATTTTTTGTTCCTTTTTTTACCTCTTCAAAACTCCACAATTTTTTTTTTTTTTTTTTTACCTCTTCAAAAGCCAACATTGATTTTTTGTTCCTTTTTTTACCTCTTCAAAACTCCAAATTTTTTTTTTTTTACCTCTTCAAAACTCAATTTCTTTTTTTTTTTTTTTTACCTCTTCAAAACTCCAACATTGATTTTTTTTTTTTTTTTTTACCTCTTCAAAACTCCAACTTTTTTTTTTTTTTTACCTCTTCAAAACTCCAACATTGATTTTTTGTTCCTTTTTTTACCTCTTCAAAACTCCACAATTTTTTTTTTTTTTTTTTTTTACCTCTTCAAAACTCCAACTTTTTTTTTTTTTTACCTCTTCAAAACTCCAACTTTTTTTTTTTTTTTTTTACCTCTTCAAAACTCCAACATTGATTTTTTGTTCCTTTTTTTACCTCTTCAAAACTCCACAATTTTTTTTTTTTTTTTTTTTTACCTCTTCAAAACTCCAACTTTTAATTTTTTTTACCTCTTCAAAACTCTTTTTTTTTTTACCTCTTCAAAACTCCAACATTGATTTTTTGTTCCTTTTTTTACCTCTTCAAAACTCCAAATTTTTTTTTTTTTTTTTTTTTACCTCTTCAAAACTCCAACTTTTTATTTTTTTTACCTCTTCAAAACTCCAACTTTTTTTTTTTTTTTTTACCTCTTCAAAACTCCATTTTTTTTTTTTTTACCTCTTCAAAACTCCAACATTGATTTTTTGTTCCTTTTTTTACCTCTTCAAAACTCCACAATTTTTTTTTTTTTTTTTTTTTACCTCTTCAAAACTCCAACTTTTAATTTTTTTTACCTCTTCAAAACTCTTTTTTTTTTTTTTTTTTTTTTTACCTCTTCAAAACTCCAACATTGATTTTTTGTTCCTTTTTTTACCTCTTCAAAACTCCAATTTTTTTTTTTTTTACCTCTTCAAAACTCCAATTTTTTTTTTTTTTACCTCTTCAAAACTCCAACTTTTTTTTTTTTTTATCTCTTCAAAACTCCAACATTGATTTTTTGTTCCTTTTTTTACCTCTTCAAAACTCCACAATTTTTTTTTTTTTTTTTTTACCTCTTCAAAACTCCAACTTTTTATTTTTTTTTACCTCTTCAAAACTCATTTTTTTAATTTTTTTTTTACCTCTTCAAAACTCCAACATTGATTTTTTGTTCCTTTTTTTACCTCTTCAAAACTCCAATTTCTTTTTTTTTTTTTTTTACCTCTTCAAAACTCAATTTTTTTTTTTTTTTTTTACCTCTTCAAAACTCAATTTTTTTTTTTTTTTTTACCTCTTCAAAACTCCAACTTTTTATTTTTTTTTACCTCTTCAAAACTCTTTTTTTTATTTATTTTTTTTACCTCTTCAAAACTCTTTTTTTTATTTATTTTTTTTACCTCTTCAAAACTCAATTTTTTTTTTTTTTTTACCTCTTCAAAACTCCAACTTTTATTTTTTTTTACCTCTTCAAAACTCTACAGTTTTTTTTTTTTTGTTTTTTTTTACCTCTTCAAAACTCCATTTTTTTTTTTTTTTTACCTCTTCAAAACTCCAACTTTTTTTTTTTTTTTTTTTACCTCTTCAAAACTCCAACATTTTTTTTTTTTTTACCTCTTCAAAACTCCAACATTGATTTTTTGTTCCTTTTTTTACCTCTTCAAAACTCCAAATTTTTTTTTTTTTTTTTTTACCTCTTCAAAACTCAATTTTTTTTTTTTTTTTACCTCTTCAAAACTCCAACATTGATTTTTTTTTTTTTTTTTTTACCTCTTCAAAACTCCAACTTTTTTTTTTTTTTTACCTCTTCAAAACTCCAACATTGATTTTTTGTTCCTTTTTTTACCTCTTCAAAACTCCACAATTTTTTTTTTTTTTTTTTTTTACCTCTTCAAAACTCCAACTTTTTTTTTTTTTACCTCTTCAAAACTCCAACTTTTTTTTTTTTTTTTTTACCTCTTCAAAACTCCAACATTGATTTTTTGTTCCTTTTTTTACCTCTTCAAAACTCCACAATTTTTTTTTTTTTTTTTTTTTACCTCTTCAAAACTCCAACTTTTAATTTTTTTTACCTCTTCAAAACTCTTTTTTTTTTTACCTCTTCAAAACTCCAACATTGATTTTTTGTTCCTTTTTTTACCTCTTCAAAACTCCAAATTTTTTTTTTTTTTTTTTTTTACCTCTTCAAAACTCCAACTTTTTATTTTTTTTACCTCTTCAAAACTCCAACTTTTTTTTTTTTTTTTTACCTCTTCAAAACTCCAACATTTTTTTTTTTTTTACCTCTTCAAAACTCCAACATTGATTTTTTGTTCCTTTTTTTACCTCTTCAAAACTCCAACTTTTAATTTTTTTTACCTCTTCAAAACTCTTTTTTTTTTTTTTTTTTTTTTTACCTCTTCAAAACTCCAACATTGATTTTTTGTTCCTTTTTTTACCTCTTCAAAACTCCAATTTTTTTTTTTTTTACCTCTTCAAAACTCCAACTTTTTTTTTTTTTTACCTCTTCAAAACTCCATTTTTTTTTTTTTATCTCTTCAAAACTCCAACATTGATTTTTTGTTCCTTTTTTTACCTCTTCAAAACTCCACAATTTTTTTTTTTTTTTTTTTTTACCTCTTCAAAACTCCAACTTTTTATTTTTTTTTACCTCTTCAAAACTCATTTTTTTTAATTTTTTTTTTTACCTCTTCAAAACTCCAACATTGATTTTTTGTTCCTTTTTTTACCTCTTCAAAACTCCAATTCTTTTTTTTTTTTTTTTTTACCTCTTCAAAACTCAATTTTTTTTTTTTTTTTTTACCTCTTCAAAACTCAATTTTTTTTTTTTTTTTTACCTCTTCAAAACTCCAACTTTTTATTTTTTTTTACCTCTCCAAAACTCTTTTTTTTATTTATTTTTTTTACCTCTTCAAAACTCTTTTTTTTATTTATTTTTTTTTACCTCTTCAAAACTCAATTTTTTTTTTTTTTTTTACCTCTTCAAAACTCCAACTTTTTATTTTTTTTTACCTCTTCAAAACTCTACAGTTTTTTTTTTTTGTTTTTTTTTACCTCTTCAAAACTCCATTTTTTTTTTTTTTTACCTCTTCAAAACTCCAACTTTTTTTTTTTTTTTTTTTACCTCTTCAAAACTCCAACATTTTTTTTTTTTTTTACCTCTTCAAAACTCCAACATTGATTTTTTGTTCCTTTTTTTACCTCTTCAAAACTCCAAATTTTTTTTTTTTTTTTTACCTCTTCAAAACTCAATTTTTTTTTTTTTTTTACCTCTTCAAAACTCCAACTTTTTTTTTTTTTTTTTTTACCTCTTCAAAACTCTACAATTTTATTATTATTTTTTTTTTTTACCTCTTCAAAACTCCAACTTTTTTTTTTTTTTACCTCTTCAAAACTCCAACTTTTTTTTTTTTTTTTTTTACCTCTTCAAAACTCCAACATTTTTTTTTTTTTTACCTCTTCAAAACTCCAACATTGATTTTTTGTTCCTTTTTTTACCTCTTCAAAACTCCACAATTTTTTTTTTTTTTTTTTTTTACCTCTTCAAAACTCCAACTTTTTATTTTTTTTTACCTCTTCAAAACTCTTTTTTTTTTTTTTTTTTTTTACCTCTTCAAAACTCCAACATTGATTTTTTGTTCCTTTTTTTACCTCTTCAAAACTCCAAATTTTTTTTTTTTTTTTTTTACCTCTTCAAAACTCAATTTTTTTTTTTTTTTTACCTCTTCAAAACTCCAACTTTTTTTTTTTTTTTTACCTCTTCAAAACTCCACAATTTTTTATTTATTTTTTTACCTCTTCAAAACTCTACAATTCTTTTTTTTTTTTTTTTTTTACCTCTTCAA
>NW_028258872.1:0-5000 GCF_982586985.1 Callionymus lyra
GGGGGAACATGCCGCCTGCACCGGTTCTATTTTAAGTCACTTTGGTGAGTTTTCTGCCCACACTACGGCTCCCCAAATGCCGCCATCTGGTGGGGGAACATGCCGCCTGCACCGGTTCTATTTTAAGTCACTTTGGTGAGTTTTCTGCCCACACTACGGCTCCCCAAATGCCGCCATCTGGTGGGGGAACATGCCGCCTGCACCGGTTCTATTTTAAGTCACTTTGGTGAGTTTTCTACCCACACTACGGGTCCCCAAATGCCGCCATCTGGTGGGGGAACATGCCGCCTGCACCGGTTCTATTTTAAGTCACTTTGGTGAGTTTTCTACCCACACTACGGGTCCCCAAATGCCGCCATCTGGTGGGGGAACATGCCGCCTGCACCGGTTCTATTTTAAGTCACTTTGGTGAGTTTTCTGCCCACACTACGGGTCCCCAAATGCCGCCATCTGGTGGGGGAACATGCCGCCTGCACCGGTTCTATTTTAAGTCACTTTGGTGAGTTTTCTGCCCACACTACGGGTCCCCAAATGCCGCCACCTGGTGGGGGAACTGCCGCCTAGTCCCGGTTCTATTTTAGGTCACTTTTCTCACTTTCTGACCCACAAATAATGCCCCAAATGCCGCCGCCTGGTGGGGGGAACTGCCGCCTAGTCCCGGTTCTATTTTAGGTCACTTTTCTCACTTTCTGACCCACAAATAATGCCCCAAATGCCGCCGCCTGGTGGGGGGAACTGCCGCCTAGTCCCGGTTCTATTTTAGGTCACTTTTCTCACTTTCTGACCCACAAATAATGCCCCAAATGCCGCCGCCTGGTGGGGGGAACTGCCGCCTAGTCCCGGTTCTATTTTAGGTCACTTTTCTCACTTTCTGACCCACAAATAATGCCCCAAATGCCGCCGCCTGGTGGGGGGAACTGCCGCCTAGTCCCGGTTCTATTTTAGGTCACTTTTCTCACTTTCTGACCCACAAATAATGCCCCAAATGCCGCCGCCTGGTGGGGGGAACTGCCGCCTAGTCCCGGTTCTATTTTAGGTCACTTTTCTCACTTTCTGACCCACAAATAATGCCCCAAATGCCGCCGCCTGGTGGGGGGAACTGCCGCCTAGTCCCGGTTCTATTTTAGGTCACTTTTCTCACTTTCTGACCCACAAATAATGCCCCAAATGCCGCCGCCTGGTGGGGGGAACTGCCGCCTAGTCCCGGTTCTATTTTAGGTCACTTTTCTCACTTTCTGACCCACAAATAATGCCCCAAATGCCGCCGCCTGGTGGGGGGAACTGCCGCCTAGTCCCGGTTCTATTTTAGGTCACTTTTCTCACTTTCTGACCCACAAATAATGCCCCAAATGCCGCCGCCTGGTGGGGGGAACTGCCGCCTAGTCCCGGTTCTATTTTAGGTCACTTTTCTCACTTTCTGACCCACAAATAATGCCCCAAATGCCGCCGCCTGGTGGGGGGAACTGCCGCCTAGTCCCGGTTCTATTTTAGGTCACTTTTCTCACTTTCTGACCCACAAATAATGCCCCAAATGCCGCCGCCTGGTGGGGGGAACTGCCGCCTAGTCCCGGTTCTATTTTAGGTCACTTTTCTCACTTTCTTACCCACAAATAATGCCCCAAATGCCGCCGCCTGGTGGGGGGAACTGCCGCCTAGTCCCGGTTCTATTTTAGGTCACTTTTCTCACTTTTCTACCCACAAATAATGGCAAAAAAAAATGCTTACAGCACCCAGTATTCCCAGGCGGTCTCCCATCCAAGTACTAACTGGGCCCGACCCTGCTTGGCTTCCGAGATCAGACGAGATCGGGCTCATTCAGGGTGGTGTGGCCGTAAGCGAGGGAAGCGCTTGTGAAATGCCCCAAAGTGTTGAAAATGTTCCCCAGGCCCCTGGTTCCCCATCCCCGCAGGAGGAGGCTCCCCAGGCCCCCTGGTTCCCCATCCCCGCAGGAGGAGGCTCCCCAGGCCCCCTGGTGCAGGAGGAGGCTCCCCAGGCCCCTGGTTCCCCATCCCCGCAGGAGGAGGCTCCCCAGGCCCCCTGGTTCCCCATCCCCGCAGGAGGAGGCTCCCCAGGCCCCATGGTTCCCCATCACCGCAGGAGGAGGCTCCCCAGGCCCCCTGGTTCCCCATCCCCGCAGGAGGAGGCTCCCCAGGCCCCCTGGTGCAGGAGGAGGCTCCCCAGGCCCCCTGGTTCCCCATCCCCGCAGGAGGAGGCTCCCCAGGCCCCCTGGTTCTCCATGCCCGCAGGAGGAGGCTCCCCAGGCCCCTGGTTCCCCATCCCCGCAGGAGGAGGCTCCCCAGGCCCCCTGGTTCTCCATGCCCGCAGGAGGAGGCTCCCCAGGCCCCCTGGTTCTCCATCCCCGCAGGAGGAGGCTCCCCAGGCCCCCTGGTTCTCCATCCCCGCAGGAGGAGGCTCCCCAGGCCCCCATGTTCTCCATGCCCGCAGGAGGAGGCTCCCCAGGCCCCTTGGTTCTCCATCCCCGCAGGAGTAGGCTCCCCAGGCGCCCTGGTTCTCCATCCCCGCAGGAGGAGGCTCCCCAGGCCCCCTGGTTCTCCATCCCCGCAGGAGGAGGCTCCCCAGGCCCCATGGTTCCCCATCACCGCAGGAGGAGGCTCCCCAGGCCCCCTGGTTCCCCATCCCCGCAGGAGGAGGCTCCCCAGGCCCCCTGGTTCTCCATCCCCGCAGGAGGAGGCTCCCCAGGCCCCCATGTTCTCCATGCCCGCAGGAGGAGGCTCCCCAGGCCCCTTGGTTCTCCATCCCCGCAGGAGGAGGCTCCCCAGGCCCCTGGTTCTCCATCCCCGCAGGAGGAGGCTCCCCAGGCGCCCTGGTTCTCCATCCCCGCAGGAGGAGGCTCCCCAGGCCCCCTGGTTCTCCATGCCCGCAGGAGGAGGCTCCCCAGGCCCCCTGGTTCTCCATCCCCGCAGGAGGAGGCTCCCCAGGCCCCCTGGTTCCCCATCCCCGCAGGAGGAGGCTCCCCAGGCCCCCTGGTTCTCCATGCCCGCAGGAGGAGGCTCCCCAGGCCCCCTGGTTCTCCATCCCCGCAGGAGGAGGCTCCCCAGGCCCCCATGTTCTCCATGCCCGCAGGAGGAGGCTCCCCAGGCCCCTTGGTTCTCCATCCCCGCAGGAGGAGGCTCCCCAGGCCCCTGGTTCCCCATCCCCGCAGGAGGAGGCTCCCCAGGCCCCCTGGTTCTCCATGCCCGCAGGAGGAGGCTCCCCAGGCCCCCTGGTTCTCCATGCCCGCAGGAGGAGGCTCCCCAGGCCCCCTGGTTCTCCATCCCCGCAGGAGGAGGCTCCCCAGGCCCCTGGTTCTCCATGCCCGCAGGAGGAGGCTCCCCAGGCCCCCTGGTTCTCCATGACCGCAGGAGGAGGCTCCCCAGGCCCCCTGGTTCTCCATCCCCGCAGGAGGAGGCTCCCCAGGCCCCCTGGTTCCCCATCCCCGCAGGAGGAGGCTCCCCAGGCCCCCTGGTTCCCCATCCCCGCAGGAGGAGGCTCCCCAGGCGCCCTGGTTCTCCATCCCCGCAGGAGGAGGCTCCCCAGGCCCCCTGGTTCTCCATGCCCGCAGGAGGAGGCTCCCCAGGCCCCCTGGTTCTCCATCCCCGCAGGAGGAGGCTCCCCAGGCCCCCTGGTTCCCCATCCCCGCAGGAGGAGGCTCCCCAGGCCCCCTGGTTCTCCATCCCCGCAGGAGGAGGCTCCCCAGGCCCCCATGTTCTCCATGCCCGCAGGAGGAGGCTCCCCAGGCCCCTTGGTTCCCCATCCCCGCAGGAGGAGGCTCCCCAGGCCCCTGGTTCTCCATCCCCGCAGGAGGAGGCTCCCCAGGCGCCCTGGTTCTCCATCCCCGCAGGAGGAGGCTCCCCAGGCCCCCTGGTTCTCCATGCCCGCAGGAGGAGGCTCCCCAGGCCCCCTGGTTCTCCATCCCCGCAGGAGGAGGCTCCCCAGGCCCCCTGGTTCCCCATCCCCGCAGGAGGAGGCTCCCCAGGCCCCCTGGTTCTCCATGCCCGCAGGAGGAGGCTCCCCAGGCCCCCTGGTTCTCCATCCCCGCAGGAGGAGGCTCCCCAGGCCCCCATGTTCTCCATGCCCGCAGGAGGAGGCTCCCCAGGCCCCTTGGTTCTCCATCCCCGCAGGAGGAGGCTCCCCAGGCCCCTGGTTCCCCATCCCCGCAGGAGGAGGCTCCCCAGGCCCCCTGGTTCTCCATGCCCGCAGGAGGAGGCTCCCCAGGCCCCCTGGTTCTCCATGCCCGCAGGAGGAGGCTCCCCAGGCCCCCTGGTTCTCCATCCCCGCAGGAGGAGGCTCCCCAGGCCCCTGGTTCTCCATGCCCGCAGGAGGAGGCTCCCCAGGCCCCCTGGTTCTCCATGACCGCAGGAGGAGGCTCCCCAGGCCCCCTGGTTCTCCATCCCCGCAGGAGGAGGCTCCCCAGGCCCCCTGGTTCCCCATCCCCGCAGGAGGAGGCTCCCCAGGCCCCCTGGTTCCCCATCCCCGCAGGAGGAGGCTCCCCAGGCGCCCTGGTTCTCCATCCCCGCAGGAGGAGGCTCCCCAGGCCCCCTGGTTCTCCATGCCCGCAGGAGGAGGCTCCCCAGGCCCCCTGGTTCTCCATCCCCGCAGGAGGAGGCTCCCCAGGCCCCCTGGTTCCCCATCCCCGCAGGAGGAGGCTCCCCAGGCCCCCTGGTTCTCCATGCCCGCAGGAGGAGGCTCCCCAGGCCCCCTGGTTCTCCATCCCCGCAGGAGGAGGCTCCCCAGGCCCCCATGTTCTCCATGCCCGCAGGAGGAGGCTCCCCAGGCCCCTTGGTTCTCCATCCCCGCAGGAGGAGGCTCCCCAGGCCCCTGGTTCCCCATCCCCGCAGGAGGAGGCTCCCCAGGCCCCCTGGTTCTCCATGCCCGCAGGAGGAGGCTCCCCAGGCCCCCTGGTTCTCCATGCCCGCAGGAGGAGGCTCCCCAGGCCCCCTGGTTCTCCATCCCCGCAGGAGGAGGCTCCCCAGGCCCCTGGTTCTCCATGCCCGCAGGAG
>NW_028258872.1:15000-21961 GCF_982586985.1 Callionymus lyra
CGATCCCAAGAAGTGTGTTTCCGCGGATGCACATCGCTCCTGCCTCACCGCGAGGCCGAGTTAACGGCCAAGGGGACGGCGGCGAAGGCGCGCGTGTAGAACCACTGGGTCAGACGGGACGCCTCGGTCTCACTGGAGGTTTCGGCAGAGGTGGCAAGCCACAACGCTTGATCGGACCCGCTAAGTCCGGAGGAACCGTCCGCCCGCAATGGGTGGGGGCCCTCCGATGGCGGGTCACGTTGGCAGATCGGTCATCGGTGTAGGTGGTATCACAGTGCGTCCATGACGCGCGAAGGTCGGCTTGAGCCTGAGCTCTTTCCCCGCCGCCTGCGCTGGAGCTCGATACTCTGTCCAAGTATCCTTCGCTCCTATTAACCTCTAGGTGGTTGCGCTCGTGACATCAAAAAGACCACTTTTTGAAGAGCAGTCACACTCGGAAAAAATTTCTTTCGTCAGGCAAAAGAACCAGAGTTCTCCGCGGCCATCCACTCCAACCTTGTCCGACTTTGAGGCACCAGGCTCGGCCACCCTCCGAGCATTTTCCTTCCCTCTCCTGTTATGGTGCCTCCCTATTAACCTCTAGGTGGTTGCGCTCGTGACATCAAAAAGACCACTTTTTGAGGAGCAGTCACACTCGGAAAAAATTTCTTTCGTCAGGCAAAAGAACCAGAGTTCTCCGCGGCCATCCACTCCAACCTTGTCCGACTTTGAGGCACCAGGCTCGGCCACCCTCCGAGCCTTTTCCTTCCCTCTCCTGTTATGGTGCCTCCCTATTAACCTCTAGGTGGTTGCGCTCGTGACATCAAAAAGACCACTTTTTGAGGAGCAGTCACACTCGGAAAAAATTTCTTTCGTCAGGCAAAAGAACCAGAGTTCTCCGCGGCCATCCACTCCAACCTTGTCCGACTTTGAGGCACCAGGCTCGGCCACCCTCCGAGCCTTTTCCTTCCCTCTCCTGTTATGGTGCCTCCCTATTAACCTCTAGGTGGTTGCGCTCGTGACATCAAAAAGACCACTTTTTGAAGAGCAGTCACACTCGGAAAAAATTTCTTTCGTCAGGCAAAAGAACCAGAGTTCTCCGCGGCCATCCACTCCAACCTTGTCCGACTTTGAGGCACCAGGCTCGGCCACCCTCCGAGCCTTTTCCTTCCCTCTCCTGTTATGGTGCCTCCCTATTAACCTCTAGGTGGTTGCGCTCGTGACATCAAAAAGACCACTTTTTGAGGAGCAGTCACACTCGGAAAAAATTTCTTTCGTCAGGCAAAAGAACCAGAGTTCTCCGCGGCCATCCACTCCAACCTTGTCCGACTTTGAGGCACCAGGCTCGGCCACCCTCCGAGCCTTTTCCTTCCCTCTCCTGTTATGGTGCCTCCCTATTAACCTCTAGGTGGTTGCGCTCGTGACATCAAAAAGACCACTTTTTGCAGAGCAGTCACACTCGGAAAAAATTTCTTTCGTCAGGCAAAAGAACCAGAGTTCTCCGCGGCCATCCACTCCAACCTTGTCCGATTTTGAGGCACCAGGCTCGGCCACCCTCCGAGCCTTTTCACTCCCTCTCCTGTTATGGTGCCTCCCTATTAACCTCTAGGTGGTTGCGCTCGTGACATCAAAAAGACCACTTTTTGAGGAGCAGTCACACTCGGAAAAAATTTCTTTCGTCAGGCAAAAGAACCAGAGTTCTCCGCGGCCATCCACTCCAACCTTGTCCGACTTTGAGGCACCAGGCTCGGCCACCCTCCGAGCCTTTTCACTCCCTCTCCTGTTATGGTGCCTCCCTATTAACCTCTAGGTGGTTGCGCTCGTGACATCAAAAAGACCACTTTTTGCAGAGCAGTCACACTCGGAAAAAATTTCTTTCGTCAGGCAAAAGAACCAGAGTTTTCAGCGGTCATCCACTCCAACCTTGTCCGATTTTGAGGCACCAGGCTCGGCCACCCTCCGAGCCTTTTCACTCCCTCTCCTGTTATGGTGCCTCCCTATTAACCTCTAGGTGGTTGCGCTCGTGACATCAAAAAGACCACTTTTTGCAGAGCAGTCACACTCGGAAAAAATTTCTTTCGTCAGGCAAAAGAACCAGAGTTCTCAGCGGTCATCCACTCCAACCTTGTCCGACTTTGAGGCACCAGGCTCGGCCACCCTCCGAGCCTTTTCACTCCCTCTCCTGTTATGGTGCCTCCCTATTAACCTCTAGGTGGTTGCGCTCGTGACATCAAAAAGACCACTTTTTGCAGAGCAGTCACACTCGGAAAAAATTTCTTTCGTCTGGCAAAAGAACCAGAGTTTTCAGCGGTCATCCACTCCAACCTTGTCCGATTTTGAGGCACCAGGCTCGGCCACCGTCCGAGCCTTTTCACTCCCTCTCCTGTTATGGTGCCTCCCTATTAACCTCTAGGTGGTTGCGCTCGTGACATCAAAAAGACCACTTTTTGCAGAGCAGTCACACTCGGAAAAAATTTCTTTCGTCTGGCAAAAGAACCAGAGTGTTCAGCGGTCATCCACTCCAACCTTGTCCGATTTTGAGGCACCAGGCTCGGCCACCCTCCGAGCCTTTTCACTCCCTCTCCTGTTATGGTGCCTCCCTATTAACCTCTAGGTGGTTGCGCTCGTGACATCAAAAAGACCACTTTTTTCAGAGCAGTCACACTCGGGAAAAATTTCTTTCGTCTGGCAAAAGAACCAGAGTTTTCAGCGGTCATCCACTCCAACCTTGTCCGATTTTGAGGCACCAGGCTCGGCCACCCTCCGAGCCTTTTCACTCCCTCTCCTGTTATGGTGCCTCCCTATTAACCTCTAGGTGGTTGCGCTCGTGACATCAAAAATACCACTTTTTGCAGAGCAGTCACACTCGGAAAAAATTTCTTTCGTCTGGCAAAAGAACCAGAGTTTTCAGCGGTCATCCACTCCAACCTTGTCCGATTTTGAGGCACCAGGCTCGGCCACCCTCCGAGCCTTTTCACTCCCTCTCCTGTTATGGTGCCTCCCTATTAACCTCTAGGTGGTTGCGCTCGTGACATCAAAAAGACCACTTTTTGCAGAGCAGTCACACTCGGGAAAAATTTCTTTCGTCTGGCAAAAGAACCAGAGTTTTCAGCGGTCATCCACTCCAACCTTGTCCGATTTTGAGGCACCAGGCTCGGCCACCGTCCGAGCCTTTTCACTCCCTCTCCTGTTATGGTGCCTCCCTATTAACCTCTAGGTGGTTGCGCTCGTGACATCAAAAAGACCACTTTTTTCAGAGCAGTCACACTCGGGAAAAATTTCTTTCGTCTGGCAAAAGAACCAGAGTTATCAGCGGTCATCCACTCCAACCTTGTCCGACGTTGAGGCACCGATGTCGGCCAAGTTCTGAGCGTTCCACCGCCGAATGCCACTGGTCCTCAACACAGCGGACTTCCAATCCAACCTTGTCCGACTTTGAGGCACCGAAGTCGGCCTCAGCCCGAGCCTTCCCCCGCCGACCTCACTGGAGCCCGCCATCCAGGGACCGGCGGAGGTCGCCCGCATGACCGCGGCAAAGTGTCTCAAAGTCGGGCACGACCGCTCGAGTCACCCGCCAACCCGGTCCGGGGCACCTCCAGGGACCGGCGGAGGTCGCCCGCATGACCGCGGCAAAGTGTCTCAAAGTCGGGCATGACCGCTCGAGTCACCCGCCAACCCGGTCCGGGGCACCTCCAGGGACCGGCGGAGGACGCCCGCATGACCGCGACAAAGTGTCTCAAAGTCGGGCACGACCGCTCGAGTCACCCGCCAACCCGGTCCGGGGCACCTCCAGGGACCGGCGGAGGACGCCCGCATGACCGCGACAAAGTGTCTCAAAGTCGGGCACGACCGCTCGAGTCACCCGCCAACCCGGTCCGGGGCACCTCCAGGGACCGGCGGAGGACGCCCGCATGACCGCGACAAAGTGTCTCAAAGTCGGGCACGACCGCTCGAGTCACCCGCCAACCCGGTCCGGGGCACCTCCAGGGACCGGCGGAGGACGCCCGCATGACCGCGACAAAGTGTCTCAAAGTCGGGCAGGACCGCTCGAGTCACCCGCCAACCCGGTCCGGGGCACCTCCAGGGACCGGCGGAGGACGCCCGCATGACCGCGACAAAGTGTCTCAAAGTCGGGCACGACCGCTCGAGTCACCCGCCAACCCGGTCCGGGGCACCTCCAGGGACCGGCGGAGGACGCCCGCATGACCGCGACAAAGTGTCTCAAAGTCGGTCATGACCGTTCGAGTCACCCGCCAACCCGGTCCGGGGCACCTCCAGGGACCGGCGGAGGAGGCCCGCATGACCGCGACAAAGTGTCTCAAAGTCGGGCACAACCGCTCGAGTCACCCGCCAACCCGGTCCGGGGCACCTCCAGGGACCGGCGGAGGACGCCCGCATGACCGCGACAAAGTGTCTCAAAGTCGGGCACGACCGCTCGAGTCACCCGCCAACCCGGTCCGGGGCACCTCCAGGGACCGGCGGAGGACGCCCGCATGACCGCGACAAAGTGTCTCAAAGTCGGGCATGACCGCTCGAGTCACCCGCCAACCCGGTCCGGGGCACCTCCAGGGACCGGCGGAGGACGCCCGCATGACCGCGACAAAGTGTCTCAAAGTCGGGCATGACTGCTCGAGTCACCCGCCAACCCGGTCCGGGGCACCTCCAGGGACCGGCGGAGGACGCCCGCATGACCGCGACAAAGTGTCTCAAAGTCGGGCACGACCGCTCGAGTCACCCGCCAACCCGGTCCGGGGCACCTCCAGGGACCGGCGGAGGACGCCCGCATGACCGCGACAAAGTGTCTCAAAGTCGGGCACGACCGCTCGAGTCACCCGCCAACCCGGTCCGGGGCACCTCCAGGGACCGGCGGAGGTCGCCCGCATGACCGCGACAAAGTGTCTCAAAGTCGGGCATGACCGCTCGAGTCACCCGCCAACCCGGTCCGGGGCACCTCCGGGGACCGGCGGAGGACGCCCGCATGACCGCGACAAAGGGTCTCAAAGTCGGGCAGGACCGCTCGAGTCACCCGCCAACCCGGTCCGGGGCACCTCCGGGGAGCAGTGGAGGTCGCTCGCATGACCGCGACAAAGTGTCTCAAAGTCGGGCATGACCGCTCGAGTCGCCCGCCATCCCGGTCCGGAGCTCAACACTTTGTCGTTTTTTCCACTCCCTCCCCATTAACCTCTAGGTGGTTGCGCTCGTGACATCAAAAAGACCACTTTTTGCAGAGCAGTCACACTCGGAAAAAATTCGTTTCGTCTGGCAAAAGAACCAGAGTTCTCAGCGGGCTTCCAGTCCAACCTTGTCCGATTTTGAGGCACCAGGCTCGGCCACAGTCCGAGCCCATTCACTCCCTCCCCTGTTGTACTCGCTCCCTATTAACCTCTAGGTGGTTGCGCTCGTGACATCAAAAAGACCACTTTTTGAGGAGCAGTCACACTTAGGAAAAATCCGTTTGCGCTCACACCATCCCTCCCCATTAACCTCTAGGTGGTTGCGCTCGTGACATCAAAAAGACCACTTTTTGAGGAGCAGTCACACTTAGGAAAAATCCGTTTGCGCTCACACCATCCCTCCCCATTAACCTCTAGGTGGTTGCGCTCGTGACATCAAAAAGACCACTTTTTGAGGAGCAGTCAGACACCGAGGTTTTCTGGATTTATGTCCGTTTTCCTGGTTCTCTGACTCGGGCACCTTGTGACCGACATCCCCCCCTTCCCTGGTTCTATTTTGCCGATACTTTGGTGAGTTTTCTACCCGCAAACCAAGCCCCCCAAGCCCGCCGCCTGGTGGGGGAGCATGCCGCCTGGCCCGGTTCTATTTTAGGTCACTTTGGTGAGTTTTCTACCCGCAAACCAAGCCCCCCAAGCCCGCCGCCTGGTGGGGGAAGAGGCCCCCTGGTCCCGGTTCTATTTTAGGACACTTTGGTGAGTTTTCTACCCGCAAACCAAGCCCCCCAAGCCCGCCGCCTGGTGGGGGAAGATGCCCCCTGGTCCCGGTTCTATTTTAGGACACTTTGGTGAGTTTTCTACCCGCAAACCAAGCCCCCCAAGCCCGCCGCCTGGTGGGGGAAGATGCCCCCTGGTCCCGGTTCTATTTTAGGACACTTTGGTGAGTTTTCTACCCGCAAACCAAGCCCCCCAAGCCCGCCGCCTGGTGGGGGAACATGCCCCCTGGTCCCGGTTCTATTTTAGGACACTTTGGTGAGTTTTCTACCCGCAAACCAAGCCCCCCAAGCCCGCCGCCTGGTGGGGGAACATGCCGCCTAGCCCGGTTCTATTTTAGGTCACTTTGGTGAGTTTTCTACCCGCAAACCAAGCCCCCCAAGCCCGCCGCCTGGTGGGGGAAGAGGCCCCCTGGTCCCGGTTCTATTTTAGGACACTTTGGTGAGTTTTCTACCCGCAAACCAAGCCCCCCAAGCCCGCCGCCTGGTGGGGGAACATGCCCCCTGGTCCTGGTTCTATTTTAGGACACTTTGGTGAGTTTTCTACCCGCAAACCAAGCCCCCCAAGCCCGCCGCCTGGTGGGGGAGCATGCCCCCTGGTCCCGGTTCTATTTTAGGACACTTTGGTGAGTTTTCTACCCGGAAACCAAGCCCCCCAAGCCCGCCACCTGGTGGGGGAAGAGGCCCCCTGGTCCCGGTTCTATTTTAGGACACTTTGGTGAGTTTTCTACCCACACTGCAGGTCCCCAAATGCCGCCATCTGGTGGGGGAACATGCCGCCTGCACCGGTTCTATTTTAAGTCACTTTGGTGAGTTTTCTGCCCACACTACGGGTCCCCAAATGCCGCCATCTGGTGGGGGAACATGCCGCCTGCACCGGTTCTATTTTAAGTCACTTTGGTGCGTTTTCTGCCCACACTACGGCTCCCCAAATGCCGCCATCTGGTGGGGGAACATGCCGCCTGCACCGGTTCTATTTTAAGTCACTTTGGTGAGTTTTCTGCCCACACTACGGGTCCCCAAATGCCGCCATCTGGT
>NW_028258873.1:0-21931 GCF_982586985.1 Callionymus lyra
GAGGTAAAAAAAAAAAAAAAAATTTGGAGTTTTGAAGATGTAAAAAAAGGAACAAAAAATCAATGTTGGAGTTTTGAAGAGGTAAAAAAAAAAAAAAAAAAATTGTAGAGTTTTGAAGAGGTAAAAAAAAAAAAAAAAAGTTGGAGTTTTGAAGAGGTAAAAAAAAAAAAAAAAATTTGGAGTTTTGAAGATGTAAAAAAAGGAACAAAAAATCAATGTTGGAGTTTTGAAGAGGTAAAAAAAAAAAAAATGTTGGAGTTTTGAAGAGGTTAAAAAAAAAAAAAAAAAAATTGTAGAGTTTTGAAGAGGTAAAAAAAAAAAAAAAAAAAAATTTGAGTTTTGAAGAGGTAAAAAAAGGAACAAAAAATCAATGTTGGAGTTTTGAAGAGGTAAAAAAAAAAAAAAAAAAAATTGGAGTTTTGAAGAGGTAAAAAAAGGAACAAAAAATCAATGTTGGAGTTTTGAAGAGGTAAAAAAAAAAAAAAATGTTGAAAAAAAAAAAAAAAAAATTGAGTTTTGAAGAGGTAAAAAAAGGAACAAAAAATCAATGTTGGAGTTTTGAAGAGGTAAAAAAAAAAAAGTTGGAGTTTTGAAGAGGTAAAAAAAAAAAATAAAAAAAATTGTGGAGTTTTGAAGAGGTAAAAAAAAAAAAAAGTTGTAGTTTTGAAGAGGTAAAAAAAAAAAAAAAAAGTTGTAGTTTTGAAGAGGTAAAAAAAAAAAAAAAAATTTGGAGTTTTGAAGATGTAAAAAAAGGAACAAAAAATCAATGTTGGAGTTTTGAAGAGGTAAAAAAAAAAAAAAGTTGGAGTTTTGAAGAGGTAAAAAAAAAAAAAAAAAAATTGTAGAGTTTTGAAGAGGTAAAAAAAAAAAAAAAAAGTTGGAGTTTTGAAGAGGTAAAAAAAAAAAAAAAAATTTGGAGTTTTGGAGAGGTAAAAAAAGGAACAAAAAATCAATGTTGGAGTTTTGAAGAGGTAAAAAAAATAAATAAAAAATTGTGGAGTTTTGAAGAGGTAAAAAAAATATAAAAAAATTTGTGGAGTTTTGAAGAGGTAAAAAAAAAAAAAAGTTGGAGTTTTGAAGAGGTAAAAAAAAAAAAAAAAAAATTTAGGAGTTTTGAAGAGGTAAAAAAAAAAAAAATTTGGAGTTTTGAAGAGGTAAAAAAAAAAAAAATGTTGGAGTTTTGAAGAGGTAAAAAAAAAAAATAAAAAAAATTGTGGAGCTTTGAAGAGGTAAAAAAACGAACAAAAAATCAATGTTGGAGTTTTGAAGAGGTAAAAAAAAAAAAAAAAAAAGTTGGAGTTTTGAAGAGGTAAAAAAAAAAAAAAGTTGGAGTTTTGAAGAGGTAAAAAAAAAAAAAAAAAAAATTGTGGAGTTTTGAAGAGGTAAAAAAAAAAAAAAAAAAAATTTGGAGTTTTGAAGAGGTAAAAAAAGGAACAAAAAATCAATGTTGGAGTTTTGAAGAGGTAAAAAAAAAAAAAAGTTGGAGTTTTGAAGAGGTAAAAAAAAAAAAAAAGTTGTAGTTTTGAAGAGGTAAAAAAAAAAAAAAAAATTGAGTTTTGAAGAGGTAAAAAAAAAAAAAAAAAAAATTTGGAGTTTTGAAGAGGTAAAAAAAGGAACAAAAAATCAATGTTGGAGTTTTGAAGAGGTAAAAAAAAAAAAAAGTTGGAGTTTTGAAGAGGTAAAAAAAAAAAAAAAAAAAAATTGTAGAGTTTTGAAGAGGTAAAAAAAAATAAAAAGTTGGAGTTTTGAAGAGGTAAAAAAAAAAAAAAAAAAAAAATTTGGAGTTTTGAAGAGGTAAAAAAAGGAACAAAAAATCAATGTTGGAGTTTTGAAGAGGTAAAAAAAAAAAAAAGTTGGAGTTTTGAAGAGGTAAAAAAAAAAAAAAAAAAAAATTGTAGAGTTTTGAAGAGGTAAAAAAAAATAAAAAGTTGGAGTTTTGAAGAGGTAAAAAAAAAAAAAAAAAAACTGGAGTTTTGAAGAGGTAAAAAAAAGGAACAAAAAATCAATGTTGGAGTTTTGAAGAGGTAAAAACAAAAAAAATGTTGGAGTTTTGAAGAGGTAAAAACAAAAAAAATGTTGGAGTTTTGAAGAGGTAAAAAAAAAAAAAAAAAAAAATTTGGAGTTTTGAAGAGGTAAAAAAAGTAACAAAAAATCAATGTTGGAGTTTTGAAGAGGTAAAAAAAATAAATAAAAAATTGTGGAGTTTTGAAGAGGTAAAAAAAAAAAAAAAAAATTTGTGGAGTTTTGAAGAGGTAAAAAAAAAAAAAAAAAAATTTAGGAGTTTTGAAGAGGTAAAAAAAAAAAAAATTGGAGTTTTGAAGAGGTAAAAAAAAAAAAAAATTGGAGTTTTGAAGAGGTAAAAAAAAAAAAAATGTTGGAGTTTTGAAGAGGTAAAAAAAAAAAAAAAAAAAATTGTGGAGTTTTGAAGAGGTAAAAAAAGGAACAAAAAATCAATGTTGGAGTTTTGAAGAGGTAAAAAAAAAAAAAAAAAAAGTTGTAGTTTTGAAGAGGTAAAAAAAAAAAAAAGTTGTAGTTTTGAAGAGGTAAAAAAAAAAAAAAAAAATTGAGTTTTGAAGAGGTAAAAAAAAAAAAAAAAAAATTTGGAGTTTTGAAGAGGTAAAAAAAAAAAAAAAAATTTGGAGTTTTGAAGAGGTAAAAAAAGTAACAAAAAATCAATGTTGGAGTTTTGAAGAGGTAAAAAAAATAAATAAAAAATTGTGGAGTTTTGAAGAGGTAAAAAAAAAAAAAAAAAATTTGTGGAGTTTTGAAGAGGTAAAAAAAAAAAAAAAAAATTTAGGAGTTTTGAAGAGGTAAAAAAAAAAAAATTTGGAGTTTTGAAGAGGTAAAAAAAAAAAAAAATTGGAGTTTTGAAGAGGTAAAAAAAAAAAAAATGTTGGAGTTTTGAAGAGGTAAAAAAAAAAAAAAAAAAAATTGTGGAGTTTTGAAGAGGTAAAAAAAGGAACAAAAAATCAATGTTGGAGTTTTGAAGAGGTAAAAAAAAAAAAATGTTGGAGTTTTGAAGAGGTAAAAAAAAAAAAAAAAAAATTGTGGAGTTTTGAAGAGGTAAAAAAAGGAACAAAAAATCAATGTTGGAGTTTTGAAGAGGTAAAAAAAAAAAAAAAGTTGGAGTTTTGAAGAGGTAAAAAAAAATAAAAAGTTGGAGTTTTGAAGAGGTAAAAAAAAAAAAAAAAAATTGTGGAGTTTTGAAGAGGTAAAAAAAGGAACAAAAAATCAATGTTGGAGTTTTGAAGAGGTAAAAAAAAAAAAAAATGTTGAAAAAAAAAAAAAAAAAATTGAGTTTTGAAGAGGTAAAAAAAGGAACAAAAAATCAATGTTGGAGTTTTGAAGAGGTAAAAAAAAAAAAAAGTTGGAGTTTTGAAGAGGTAAAAAAAAAAAATAAAAGAAATTGTGGAGTTTTGAAGAGGTAAAAAAAATATAAAAAAATTTGTGGAGTTTTGAAGAGGTAAAAAAAAAAAAAAGTTGGAGTTTTGAAGAGGTAAAAAAAAAAAAAAAAAATTGAGTTTTGAAGAGGTAAAAAAAAAAAAAAAAAAATTTGGAGTTTTGAAGATGTAAAAAAAGGAACAAAAAATCAATGTTGGAGTTTTGAAGAGGTAAAAAAAAAAAAAAAAAAATTGGAGTTTTGGAGAGGTAAAAAAAGGAACAAAAAATCAATGTTGGAGTTTTGAAGAGGTAAAAAAAATAAATAAAAAATTGTGGAGTTTTGAAGAGGTAAAAAAAATATAAAGAAATTACTGGAGTTTTGAAGAGGTAAAAAAAAAAAAAAGTTGGAGTTTTGAAGAGGTAAAAAAAAAAAAAAAAAAATTTAGGAGTTTTGAAGAGGTAAAAAAAAAAAAAAATTGGAGTTTTGAAGAGGTAAAAAAAAAAAAAATGTTGGAGTTTTGAAGAGGTAAAAAAAAAAAAAAAAAAATTGTGGAGTTTTGAAGAGGTAAAAAAAGGAACAAAAAATCAATGTTGGAGTTTTGAAGAGGTAAAAAAAAAAATAAAAGAAATTGTGGAGTTTTGAAGAGGTAAAAAAAATATAAAAAAATTTGTGGAGTTTTGAAGAGGTAAAAAAAAAAAAAAGTTGGAGTTTTGAAGAGGTAAAAAAAAAAAAAAAAAATTGAGTTTTGAAGAGGTAAAAAAAAAAAAAAAAAAATTTGGAGTTTTGAAGATGTAAAAAAAGGAACAAAAAATCAATGTTGGAGTTTTGAAGAGGTAAAAAAAAAAAAAAAAAAATTGGAGTTTTGGAGAGGTAAAAAAAGGAACAAAAAATCAATGTTGGAGTTTTGAAGAGGTAAAAAAAATAAATAAAAAATTGTGGAGTTTTGAAGAGGTAAAAAAAATATAAAGAAATTACTGGAGTTTTGAAGAGGTAAAAAAAAAAAAAAGTTGGAGTTTTGAAGAGGTAAAAAAAAAAAAAAAAAAATTTAGGAGTTTTGAAGAGGTAAAAAAAAAAAAAAATTGGAGTTTTGAAGAGGTAAAAAAAAAAAAAATGTTGGAGTTTTGAAGAGGTAAAAAAAAAAAAAAAAAAAATTGTGGAGTTTTGAAGAGGTAAAAAAAGGAACAAAAAATCAATGTTGGAGTTTTGAAGAGGTAAAAAAAAAAAATAAAAGAAATTGTGGAGTTTTGAAGAGGTAAAAAAAATATAAAAAAATTTGTGGAGTTTTGAAGAGGTAAAAAAAAAAAAAAGTTGGAGTTTTGAAGAGGTAAAAAAAAAAAAAAAAAATTGAGTTTTGAAGAGGTAAAAAAAAAAAAAAAAAAATTTGGAGTTTTGAAGATGTAAAAAAAGGAACAAAAAATCAATGTTGGAGTTTTGAAGAGGTAAAAAAAAAAAAAAAAAATTGGAGTTTTGGAGAGGTAAAAAAAGGAACAAAAAATCAATGTTGGAGTTTTGAAGAGGTAAAAAAAATAAATAAAAAATTGTGGAGTTTTGAAGAGGTAAAAAAAATATAAAGAAATTACTGGAGTTTTGAAGAGGTAAAAAAAAAAAAAAGTTGGAGTTTTGAAGAGGTAAAAAAAAAAAAAAAAAAAATTTAGGAGTTTTGAAGAGGTAAAAAAAAAAAAAATTGGAGTTTTGAAGAGGTAAAAAAAAAAAAAATGTTGGAGTTTTGAAGAGGTAAAAAAAAAAAAAAAAAAAATTGTGGAGTTTTGAAGAGGTAAAAAAAGGAACAAAAAATCAATGTTGGAGTTTTGAAGAGGTAAAAAAAAAAAATAAAAGAAATTGTGGAGTTTTGAAGAGGTAAAAAAAATATAAAAAAATTTGTGGAGTTTTGAAGAGGTAAAAAAAAAAAAAAGTTGGAGTTTTGAAGAGGTAAAAAAAAAAAAAAAAAATTGAGTTTTGAAGAGGTAAAAAAAAAAAAAAAAAAATTTGGAGTTTTGAAGATGTAAAAAAAGGAACAAAAAATCAATGTTGGAGTTTTGAAGAGGTAAAAAAAAAAAAAAAAAAATTGGAGTTTTGGAGAGGTAAAAAAAGGAACAAAAAATCAATGTTGGAGTTTTGAAGAGGTAAAAAAAATAAATAAAAAATTGTGGAGTTTTGAAGAGGTAAAAAAAATATAAAGAAATTACTGGAGTTTTGAAGAGGTAAAAAAAAAAAAAAGTTGGAGTTTTGAAGAGGTAAAAAAAAAAAAAAAAAAATTTAGGAGTTTTGAAGAGGTAAAAAAAAAAAAAAATTGGAGTTTTGAAGAGGTAAAAAAAAAAAAAATGTTGGAGTTTTGAAGAGGTAAAAAAAAAAAAAAAAAAAATTGTGGAGTTTTGAAGAGGTAAAAAAAGGAACAAAAAATCAATGTTGGAGTTTTGAAGAGGTAAAAAAAAAAAAAAAAAAAGTTGGAGTTTTGAAGAGGTAAAAAAAAAAAAGTTGGAGTTTTGAAGAGGTAAAAAAAAAATAAAAAAAAAATTGTAGAGTTTTGAAGAGGTAAAAAAAAAAAAAAAGTTGGAGTTTTGAAGAGGTAAAAAAAAAAAAAAAAATTGAGTTTTGAAGAGGTAAAAAAAGGAACAAAAAATCAATGTTGGAGTTTTGAAGAGGTAAAAAAAAAAAAGTTGGAGTTTTGAAGAGGTAAAAAAAAAAAAAAAAAAAAATTGTGGAGTTTTGAAGAGGTAGAAAAAGGAACAAAAAATCAATGTTGGAGTTTTGAAGAGGTAAAAAAAAAAAAAATGTTGGAGTTTTGAAGAGGTAAAAAAAAAAAAAAAAAAAATTGTGGAGTTTTGAAGAGGTAAAAAAAGGAACAAAAAATCAATGTTGGAGTTTTGAAGAGGTAAAAAAAAAAAAAAAAAAAGTTGGAGTTTTGAAGAGGTAAAAAAAAAAAAAAAAAAAAATTGTAGAGTTTTGAAGAGGTAAAAAAAAAAAAAAAGTTGGAGTTTTGAAGAGGTAAAAAAAAAAAAAAGTTGGAGTTTTGAAGAGGTAAAAAAAAAAAAAAGTTGGAGTTTTGAAGAGGTAAAAAAAAAAAAAAAAAAATTGTGGAGTTTTGAAGAGGTAAAAAAAAAAAAAAAAAAATTTGGAGTTTTGAAGAGGTAAAAAAAGGAACAAAAAATCAATGTTGGAGTTTTGAAGAGGTAAAAAAAAAAAAAAGTTGGAGTTTTGAAGAGGTAAAAAAAAAAAAAGTTGTAGTTTTGAAGAGGTAAAAAAAAAAAAAAAAAATTGAGTTTTGAAGAGGTAAAAAAAAAAAAAAAAAAATTTGGAGTTTTGAAGAGGTAAAAAAAGGAACAAAAAATCAATGTTGGAGTTTTGAAGAGGTAAAAAAAAAAAAAGTTGGAGTTTTGAAGAGGTAAAAAAAAAAAAAAGTTGTAGTTTTGAAGAGGTAAAAAAAAAAAAAAAATTGTGTTTTGAAGAGGTAAAAAAAAAAAAAAAAAAATTTGGAGTTTTGAAGAGGTAAAAAAAGGAACAAAAAATCAATGTTGGAGTTTTGAAGAGGTAAAAAAAAAAAAAAAAAAAATTGTAGAGTTTTGAAGAGGTAAAAAAAAATAAAAAGTTGGAGTTTTGAAGAGGTAAAAAAAAAAAAAAAAAAATTGTGGAGTTTTGAAGAGGTAAAAAAAGGAACAAAAAATCAATGTTGGAGTTTTGAAGAGGTAAAAAAAATAAAAATGTTGGAGTTTTGAAGAGGTAAAAAAAAAAAAAAAAAAAATTGTGGAGTTTTGAAGAGGTAAAAAAAAAAAAAAAAGAAGTTGGAGTTTTGAAGAGGTAAAAAAAAAAAAAAAGTTGTAGTTTTGAAGAGGTAAAAAAAAAAAAAAAATTGAGTTTTGAAGAGGTAAAAAAAAAAAAAGTTGGAGTTTTGAAGAGGTAAAAAAAAAAAAAAAAAAAAATTGTAGAGTTTTGAAGAGGTAAAAAAAAATAAAAAGTTGGAGTTTTGAAGAGGTAAAAAAAAAAAAAAAAAAATTGTGGAGTTTTGAAGAGGTAAAAAAAGGAACAAAAAATCAATGTTGGAGTTTTGAAGAGGTAAAAAAAAAAAAAGTTAGATTTTTGAAGAGGTAAAAAAAAAAAAAAAAAAAATTGTGGAGTTTTGAAGAGGTAAAAAAAAAAAAAAAGTTGGAGTTTTGAAGAGGTAAAAAAAAAAAAAAAATTGTGGAGTTTTGAAGAGGTAAAAAAAAAAAAAAAAAAATTGTGGAGTTTTGAAGAGGTAAAAAAAAAAAAAAAAAAGTTGGACTTTTGAAGAGGTAAAAAAAAAAAAAAGTTGTAGTTTTGAAGAGGTAAAAAAAAAAAAAAAAATTGAGTTTTGAAGAGGTAAAAAAAAAAAAAAAAAAATTTGGAGTTTTGAAGAGGTAAAAAAAGGAACAAAAAATCAATGTTGGAGTTTTGAAGAGGTAAAAAAAAAAAAAAGTTGGAGTTTTGAAGAGGTAAAAAAAAAAAAAAAAAAAATTGTAGAGTTTTGAAAGGTAAAAAAAAAAAAAAAAAAACTGTGGAGTTTTGAAGAGGTAAAAAAAGGAACAAAAAATCAATGTTGGAGTTTTGAAGAGGTAAAAACAAAAAAAAGTTGGAGTTTTGAAGAGGTAAAAAAAAAAAAAAAAAAAAATTGTGGAGTTTTGAAGAGGTAAAAAAAAAAAAAAAAAAGTTGGAGTTTTGAAGAGGTAAAAAAAAAAAAAAGTTGTAGTTTTGAAGAGGTAAAAAAAAAAAAAAAAAATGAGTTTTGAAGAGGTAAAAAAAAAAAAAAAAAAAATTTGGAGTTTTGAAGAGGTAAAAAAAGGAACAAAAAATCAATGTTGGAGTTTTGAAGAGGTAAAAAAAAATAAAAAAAAAGTTGGAGTTTTGAAGAGGTAAAAAAAAAAAAAGTTGGAGTTTTGAAGAGGTAAAAAAAAAAAAAAAAAAAAATTGTAGAGTTTTGAAGAGGTAAAAAAAAAAAAAAAAAGTTGGAGTTTTGAAGAGGTAAAAAAAAAAAAAAATTGAGTTTTGAAGAGGTAAAAAAAAAAAAAAAAAAATTGGAGTTTTGAAGAGGTAAAAAAAGGAACAAAAAATCAATGTTGGAGTTTTGAAGAGGTAAAAAAAAAAAAAAGTTGGAGTTTTGAAGAGGTAAAAAAAAAAAAAAAAAATTGTGGAGTTTTGAAGAGGTAAAAAAAAAAAAAAAAAAAATTGTGGAGTTTTGAAGAGGTAAAAAAAAAAAAAAAAAGTTGGAGTTTTGAAGAGGTAAAAAAAAAAAAAAGTTGTAGTTTTGAAGAGGTAAAAAAAAAAAAAAAAATTGAGTTTTGAAGAGGTAAAAAAAAAAAAAAAAAAATTTGGAGTTTTGAAGAGGTAAAAAAAGGAACAAAAAATCAATGTTGGAGTTTTGAAGAGGTAAAAAAAAAAAAAAGTTGGAGTTTTGAAGAGGTAAAAAAAAATAAAAAGTTGGAGTTTTGAAGAGGTAAAAAAAAAAAAAAAAAAAAATTTGAGTTTTGAAGAGGTAAAAAAAGGAACAAAAAATAAATGTTGGAGTTTTGAAGAGGTAAAAAAAAAAATAAAAAAAAATTGAGTTTTGAAGAGGTAAAAAAAAAAAAAAAAAAATTTGAGTTTTGAAGAGGTAAAAAAAGGAACAAAAAATAAATGTTGGAGTTTTGAAGAGGTAAAAAAAAAAAAAAAAAAAATTGAGTTTTGAAGAGGTAAAAAAAAAAAAAAAAAAAATTTGAGTTTTGAAGAGGTAAAAAAAGGAACAAAAAATCAATGTTGGAGTTTTGAAGAGGTAAAAAAAAAAAAAAAAAAAATTGGAGTTTTGAAGAGGTAAAAAAAGGAACAAAAAATCAATGTTGGAGTTTTGAAGAGGTAAAAACAAAAAAAATGTTGGAGTTTTGAAGAGGTAAAAAAAAAAAAAAAAAAAAATTGTGGAGTTTTGAAGAGGTAAAAAAAGGAACAAAAAATCAATGTTGGAGTTTTGAAGAGGTAAAAAAAAAAAAAAAAAAGTTGGAGTTTTGAAGAGGTAAAAAAAAAAAAAGTTGGAGTTTTGAAGAGGTAAAAAAAAAAAAAAAAGTTGGAGTTTTGAAGAGGTAAAAAAAAAAAAAAAATTTGGAGTTTTGAAGAGGTAAAAAAAGGAACAAAAAATCAATGGAGTTTTGAAGAGGTAAAAAAAAAAAAAAAAAAAATTTGAGTTTTGAAGAGGTAAAAAAAGGAACAAAAAATAAATGTTGGAGTTTTGAAGAGGTAAAAAAAAAAAAAAAAAAAAAATTGAGTTTTGAAGAGGTAAAAAAAGGAACAAAAAATCAATGTTGGAGTTTTGAAGAGGTAAAAAAAAAAAAAAGTTGGAGTTTTGAAGAGGTAAAAAAAAAAAAAAAAAAAGTTGGAGTTTTGAAGAGGTAAAAAAAAAAAAAAGTTGTAGTTTTGAAGAGGTAAAAAAAAAAAAAAAAAATTGAGTTTTGAAGAGGTAAAAAAAAAAAAAAAAAAAATTTGGAGTTTTGAAGAGGTAAAAAAAGGAACAAAAAATCAATGTTGGAGTTTTGAAGAGGTAAAAAAAAAAAAAAGTTGGAGTTTTGAAGAGGTAAAAAAAAAAAAAAAAAAAAATTGTAGAGTTTTGAAGAGGTAAAAAAAAATAAAAAGTTGGAGTTTTGAAGAGGTAAAAAAAAAAAAAAAAAAAATTGTGGAGTTTTGAAGAGGTAAAAAAAGGGACAAAAAATCAAAGTTGGAGTTTTGAAGAGGTAAAAAAAAAAAAATGTTGGAGTTTTGAAGAGGTAAAAAAAAAAAAAAAAAAAAATTGTGGAGTTTTGAAGAGGTAAAAAAAGGAACAAAAAATCAATGTTGGAGTTTTGAAGAGGTAAAAAAAAAAAAAAAAAAAGTTGGAGTTTTGAAGAGGTAAAAAAAAAAAAAGTTGGAGTTTTGAAGAGGTAAAAAAAAAAAAAAAAAAAATTGTAGAGTTTTGAAGAGGTAAAAAAAAAAAAAAAGTTGGAGTTTTGAAGAGGTAAAAAAAAAAAAAAAATTTGGAGTTTTGAAGAGGTAAAAAAAGGAACAAAAAATCAATGGAGTTTTGAAGAGGTAAAAAAAAAAAAAAAAAAAAATTGAGTTTTGAAGAGGTAAAAAAAGGAACAAAAAATAAATGTTGGAGTTTTGAAGAGGTAAAAAAAAAAAAAAAAAAATTGTAGAGTTTTGAAGAGGTAAAAAAAAATAAAAAGTTGGAGTTTTGAAGAGGTAAAAAAAAAAAAAAAATTGTGGAGTTTTGAAGAGGTAAAAAAAGGAACAAAAAATCAATGTTGGAGTTTTGAAGAGGTAAAAAAAAAAAAATGTTGGAGTTTTGAAGAGGTAAAAAAAAAAAAAAAAAAAATTGTGGAGTTTTGAAGAGGTAAAAAAAAAAAAAAAAAAAGTTGGAGTTTTGAAGAGGTAAAAAAAAAAAAAGTTGTAGTTTTGAAGAGGTAAAAAAAAAAAAAAAAATAGAGTTTTGAAGAGGTAAAAAAAAAAAAAAAAAAAATTTGGAGTTTTGAAGAGGTAAAAAAAGGAACAAAAAATCAATGTTGGAGTTTTGAAGAGGTAAAAAAAAAAAAAGTTGGAGTTTTGAAGAGGTAAAAAAAAAAAAAAAAAAAAATTGTAGAGTTTTGAAGAGGTATAAAAAAAATAAAAAGTTGGAGTTTTGAAGAGGTAAAAAAAAAAAAAAAAAAATTGTGGAGTTTTGAAGAGGTAAAAAAAGGAACAAAAAATCAATGTTGGAGTTTTGAAGAGGTAAAAAAAAAAAAAAATGTTGGAGTTTTGAAGAGGTAAAAAAAAAAAAAAAAGAAAATTGTGGAGTTTTGAAGAGGTAAAAAAAAAAAAAAGTTGTAGTTTTGAAGAGGTAAAAAAAAAAAAAAAAAATTGAGTTTTGAAGAGGTAAAAAAAAAAAAAAAAAAAATTGGAGTTTTGAAGAGGTAAAAAAAGGAACAAAAAATCAATGTTGGAGTTTTGAAGAGGTAAAAAAAGGAACAAAAAATCAATGTTGGAGTTTTGAAGAGGTAAAAAAAAAAAAAGTTGGAGTTTTGAAGAGGTAAAAAAAAAAAATAAAAAAAATTGTGGAGTTTTGAAGAGGTAAAAAAAGGAACAAAAAATCAATGTTGGAGTTTTGAAGAGGTAAAAAAAAAAAAAAGTTGGAGTTTTGAAGAGGTAAAAAAAAAAAATAAAAGAAATTGTGGAGTTTTGAAGAGGTAAAAAAAGGAACAAAAAATCAATGTTGGAGTTTTGAAGAGGTAAAAAAAATAAATAAAAAATTGTGGAGTTTTGAAGAGGTAAAAAAAATATAAAAAAATTTGTGGAGTTTTGAAGAGGTAAAAAAAAAAAAAAGTTGGAGTTTTGAAGAGGTAAAAAAAAAAAAAAAAATTGAGTTTTGAAGAGGTAAAAAAAAAAAAAAAAAAATTTGGAGTTTTGAAGATGTAAAAAAAGGAACAAAAAATCAATGTTGGAGTTTTGAAGAGGTAAAAAAAAAAAAAAAAAGTTGGAGTTTTGAAGAGGTAAAAAAAAAAAAAAAAAAATTGGAGTTTTGGAGAGGTAAAAAAAGGAACAAAAAATCAATGTTGGAGTTTTGAAGAGGTAAAAAAAATAAATAAAAAATTGTGGAGTTTTGAAGAGGTAAAAAAAATATAAAGAAATTTGTGGAGTTTTGAAGAGGTAAAAAAAAAAAAAAGTTGGAGTTTTGAAGAGGTAAAAAAAAAAAAAAAAAAAATTTAGGAGTTTTGAAGAGGTAATAAAATAAAAAAAATTGGAGTTTTGAAGAGGTAAAAAAAAAAAAAATGGTTGGAGTTTTGAAGAGGTAAAAAAAAAAAAAAAAAAAATTGTGGAGTTTTGAAGAGGTAAAAAAAGGAACAAAAAATCAATGTTGGAGTTTTGAATAAAAAAAAAAAAAAAAAAACTGTGGAGTTTTGAAGAGGTAAAAAAAGGAACAAAAAATCAATGTTGGAGTTTTGAAGAGGTAAAAACAAAAAAAATGTTGGAGTTTTGAAGAGGTAAAAAAAAAAAAAAAAAAAATTGTGGAGTTTTGAAGAGGTAAAAAAAGGAACAAAAAATCAATGTTGGAGTTTTGAAGAGGTAAAAAAAAAAAAAAAAAAAGTTGGAGTTTTGAAGAGGTAAAAAAAAAAAAAGTTGGAGTTTTGAAGAGGTAAAAAAAAAAAAAAAAAAAAATTGTAGAGTTTTGAAGAGGTAAAAAAAAAAAAAAAAAGTTGGAGTTTTGAAGAGGTAAAAAAAAAAAAAAAAAATTGAGTTTTGAAGAGGTAAAAAAAAAAAAAAAAAAATTGGAGTTTTGAAGAGGTAAAAAAAGGAACAAAAAATCAATGTTGGAGTTTTGAAGAGGTAAAAAAAAAAAAAAGTTGGAGTTTTGAAGAGGTAAAAAAAAAAAAAAAAAATTGTGGAGTTTTGAAGAGGTAAAAAAAAAAAAAAAAAAAAATTGTGGAGTTTTGAAGAGGTAAAAAAAAAAAAAAAAAAAGTTGGAGTTTTGAAGAGGTAAAAAAAAAAAAGTTGTAGTTTTGAAGAGGTAAAAAAAAAAAAAAAAATTGAGTTTTGAAGAGGTAAAAAAAAAAAAAAAAAAAATTTGGAGTTTTGAAGAGGTAAAAAAAGGAACAAAAAATCAATGTTGGAGTTTTGAAGAGGTAAAAAAAAAAAAAAAAATTGTGGAGTTTTGAAGAGGTAAAAAAAGGAACAAAAAATCAATGTTGGAGTTTTGAAGAGGTAAAAACAAAAAAAATGTTGGAGTTTTGAAGAGGTAAAAAAAAAATTAAAAAAAATTGTGGAGTTTTGAAGAGGTAAAAAAAAAAAAAAAAAAAGTTGGAGTTTTGAAGAGGTAAAAAAAAAAAAAAGTTGTAGTTTTGAAGAGGTAAAAAAAAAAAAAAAAATTGAGTTTTGAAGAGGTAAAAAAAAAAAAAAAAAAATTTGGAGTTTTGAAGAGGTAAAAAAAGGAACAAAAAATCAATGTTGGAGTTTTGAAGAGGTAAAAAAAAAAAAAGTTGGAGTTTTGAAGAGGTAAAAAAAAAAAAAAAAAAAATTGTAGAGTTTTGAAGAGGTAAAAAAAAAATAAAAAGTTGGAGTTTTGAAGAGGTAAAAAAAAAAAAAAAAAAACTGTGGAGTTTTGAAGAGGTAAAAAAAGGAACAAAAAATCAATGTTGGAGTTTTGAAGAGGTAAAAAAAAAAAAAAGTTGGAGTTTTGAAGAGGTAAAAAAAAAAAAAAAAAAAATTGTAGAGTTTTGAAGAGGTAAAAAAAATAAAAAGTTGGAGTTTTGAAGAGGTAAAAAAAAAAAAAAAAAACTGTGGAGTTTTGAAGAGGTAAAAAAAGGAACAAAAAATCAATGTTGGAGTTTTGAAGAGGTAAAAACAAAAAAAATGTTGGAGTTTTGAAGAGGTAAAAAAAAAAAAAAAAAAAAATTGTGGAGTTTTGAAGAGGTAAAAAAAGGAACAAAAAATCAATGTTGGAGTTTTGAAGAGGTAAAAAAAAAAAAAAAAAAAGTTGGAGTTTTGAAGAGGTAAAAAAAAAAAAAAGTTGGAGTTTGAAGAGGTAAAAAAAAAAAAAAAAAAATTGTAGAGTTTTGAAGAGGTAAAAAAAAAAAAAAAAAAATTGGAGTTTTGAAGAGGTAAAAAAAGGAACAAAAAATCAATGTTGGAGTTTTGAAGAGGTAAAAAAAAAAAAAAAAAATTGTGGAGTTTTGAAGAGGTAAAAAAAAAAAAAAAAAAAATTGTGGAGTTTTGAAGAGGTAAAAAAAAAAAAAAAAAAGTTGGAGTTTTGAAGAGGTAAAAAAAAAAAAAAGTTGTAGTTTTGAAGAGGTAAAAAAAAAAAAAAAAATTGAGTTTTGAAGAGGTAAAAAAAGGAACAAAAAATCAATGTTGGAGTTTTGAAGAGGTAAAAAAAAAAAAAATGTTGGAGTTTTGAAGAGGTAAAAAAAAAAATAAAAAAAATTGTGGAGCTTTGAAGAGGTAAAAAAACGAACAAAAAATCAATGTTGGAGTTTTGAAGAGGTAAAAAAAAAAAAAAAAAAAAGTTGGAGTTTTGAAGAGGTAAAAAAAAAAAAAGTTGGAGTTTTGAAGAGGTAAAAAAAAAAAAAAAAAAAAATTGTGGAGTTTTGAAGAGGTAAAAAAAAAAAAAAAAAAATTTGGAGTTTTGAAGAGGTAAAAAAAGGAACAAAAAATCAATGTTGGAGTTTTGAAGAGGTAAAAAAAAAAAAAAGTTGGAGTTTTGAAGAGGTAAAAAAAAAAAAAAGTTGTAGTTTTGAAGAGGTAAAAAAAAAAAAAAAAAATTGAGTTTTGAAGAGGTAAAAAAAAAAAAAAAAAAAAATTTGGAGTTTTGAAGAGGTAAAAAAAGGAACAAAAAATCAATGTTGGAGTTTTGAAGAGGTAAAAAAAAAAAAAGTTGGAGTTTTGAAGAGGTAAAAAAGGAACAAAAAATCAATGTTGGAGTTTTGAAGAGGTAAAAAAAGGAACAAAAAATCAATGGAGTTTTGAAGAGGTAAAAAAAAAAAAAAAAAAAAAATTGTAGAGTTTTGAAGAGGTAAAAAAAAAAAAAAAAGTTGGAGTTTTGAAGAGGTAAAAAAAAATAAAAAAAATTGAGTTTTGAAGAGGTAAAAAAAAAAAAAAAAAAATTGGAGTTTTGAAGAGGTAAAAAAAGGAACAAAAAATCAATGTTGGAGTTTTGAAGAGGTAAAAAAAAAAAAAAGTTGGAGTTTTGAAGAGGTAAAAAAAAAAAAAAAAAATTGTGGAGTTTTGAAGAGGTAAAAAAAAAAAAAAAAAAAATTGTGGAGTTTTGAAGAGGTAAAAAAAAAAAAAAAAAAGTTGGAGTTTTGAAGAGGTAAAAAAAAAAAAAAGTTGTAGTTTTGAAGAGGTAAAAAAAAAAAAAAAATTGTGTTTTGAAGAGGTAAAAAAAAAAAAAAAAAAAATTTGGAGTTTTGAAGAGGTAAAAAAAGGAACAAAAAATCAATGTTGGAGTTTTGAAGAGGTAAAAAAAAAAAAAAAAAAAATTGTAGAGTTTTGAAGAGGTAAAAAAAAATAAAAAGTTGGAGTTTTGAAGAGGTAAAAAAAAAAAAAAAAAAATTGTGGAGTTTTGAAGAGGTAAAAAAAGGAACAAAAAATCAATGTTGGAGTTTTGAAGAGGTAAAAAAAATAAAAATGTTGGAGTTTTGAAGAGGTAAAAAAAAAAAAAAAAAAAATTGTGGAGTTTTGAAGAGGTAAAAAAAAAAAAAAAAAAAGTTGGAGTTTTGAAGAGGTAAAAAAAAAAAAAAAGTTGTAGTTTTGAAGAGGTAAAAAAAAAAAAAAATTGAGTTTTGAAGAGGTAAAAAAAAAAAAAGTTGGAGTTTTGAAGAGGTAAAAAAAAAAAAAAAAAAAATTGTAGAGTTTTGAAGAGGTAAAAAAAAATAAAAAGTTGGAGTTTTGAAGAGGTAAAAAAAAAAAAAAAAAAAATTGTGGAGTTTTGAAGAGGTAAAAAAAGGAACAAAAAATCAATGTTGGAGTTTTGAAGAGGTAAAAAAAAAAAAAGTTAGATTTTTGAAGAGGTAAAAAAAAAAAAAAAAAAAATTGTGGAGTTTTGAAGAGGTAAAAAAAAAAAAAGTTGGAGTTTTGAAGAGGTAAAAAAAAAAAAAAAAATTGTGGAGTTTTGAAGAGGTAAAAAAAAAAAAAAAAAATTGTGGAGTTTTGAAGAGGTAAAAAAAAAAAAAAAAAAAGTTGGAGTTTTGAAGAGGTAAAAAAAAAAAAAAGTTGTAGTTTTGAAGAGGTAAAAAAAAAAAAAAAAATTGAGTTTTGAAGAGGTAAAAAAAAAAAAAAAAAAATTTGGAGTTTTGAAGAGGTAAAAAAAGGAACAAAAAATCAATGTTGGAGTTTTGAAGAGGTAAAAAAAAAAAAAAGTTGGAGTTTTGAAGAGGTAAAAAAAAAAAAAAAAAAAATTGTAGAGTTTTGAAGAGGTAAAAAAAAAAAAAAAAAAACTGTGGAGTTTTGAAGAGGTAAAAAAAGGAACAAAAAATCAATGTTGGAGTTTTGAAGAGGTAAAAACAAAAAAAATGTTGGAGTTTTGAAGAGGTAAAAAAAAAAAAAAAAAAAATTGTGGAGTTTTGAAGAGGTAAAAAAAAAAAAAAAAAAAGTTGGAGTTTTGAAGAGGTAAAAAAAAAAAAAAGTTGTAGTTTTGAAGAGGTAAAAAAAAAAAAAAAAATTGAGTTTTGAAGAGGTAAAAAAAAAAAAAAAAAAAATTTGGAGTTTTGAAGAGGTAAAAAAAGGAACAAAAAATCAATGTTGGAGTTTTGAAGAGGTAAAAAAAAATAAAAAAAAAGTTGGAGTTTTGAAGAGGTAAAAAAAAAAAAAAGTTGGAGTTTTGAAGAGGTAAAAAAAAAAAAAAAAAAAATTGTAGAGTTTTGAAGAGGTAAAAAAAAAAAAAAAAAGTTGGAGTTTTGAAGAGGTAAAAAAAAAAAAAAAATTGAGTTTTGAAGAGGTAAAAAAAAAAAAAAAAAAATTGGAGTTTTGAAGAGGTAAAAAAAGGAACAAAAAATCAATGTTGGAGTTTTGAAGAGGTAAAAAAAAAAAAAGTTGGAGTTTTGAAGAGGTAAAAAAAAAAAAAAAAAATTGTGGAGTTTTGAAGAGGTAAAAAAAAAAAAAAAAAAAATTGTGGAGTTTTGAAGAGGTAAAAAAAAAAAAAAAAAAAGTTGGAGTTTTGAAGAGGTAAAAAAAAAAAAAAGTTGTAGTTTTGAAGAGGTAAAAAAAAAAAAAAAAATTGAGTTTTGAAGAGGTAAAAAAAAGAACAAAAAATCAATGTTGGAGTTTTGAAGAGGTAAAAAAAAAAAAAAGTTGGAGTTTTGAAGAGGTAAAAAAAAATAAAAAGTTGGAGTTTTGAAGAGGTAAAAAAAAAAAAAAAACTGTGGAGTTTTGAAGAGGTAAAAAAAGGAACAAAAAATCAATGTTGGAGTTTTGAAGAGGTAAAAAAAAAAAAAAAAAAAATTGTGGAGTTTTGAAGAGGTAAAAAAAGGAACAAAAAATCAATGTTGGAGTTTTGAAGAGGTAAAAAAAAAAAAAAAAAAAGTTGGAGTTTTGAAGAGGTAAAAAAAAAAAAAGTTGGAGTTTTGAAGAGGTAAAAAAAAATAAAAAAAAAAATTGTAGAGTTTTGAAGAGGTAAAAAAAAAAAAAAAAGTTGGAGTTTTGAAGAGGTAAAAAAAAAAAAAGTTGGAGTTTTGAAGAGGTAAAAAAAAAAAAAAAAAAAATTGTAGAGTTTTGAAGAGGTAAAAAAAAAAAAAAAGTTGGAGTTTTGAAGAGGTAAAAAAAAAAAAAATTTGGAGTTTTGAAGAGGTAAAAAAAGGAACAAAAAATCAATGGAGTTTTGAAGAGGTAAAAAAAAAAAAAAAAAAAAAATTTGAGTTTTGAAGAGGTAAAAAAAGGAACAAAAAATAAATGTTGGAGTTTTGAAGAGGTAAAAAAAAAAATAAAAAAAAATTGAGTTTTGAAGAGGTAAAAAAAAAAAAAAAAAAAATTTGAGTTTTGAAGAGGTAAAAAAAGGAACAAAAAATAAATGTTGGAGTTTTGAAGAGGTAAAAAAAAAAAAAAAAAAAAATTGAGTTTTGAAGAGGTAAAAAAAAAAAAAAAAAAATTTGAGTTTTGAAGAGGTAAAAAAAGGAACAAAAAATCAATGTTGGAGTTTTGAAGAGGTAAAAAAAAAAAAAAAAAAAATTGGAGTTTTGAAGAGGTAAAAAAAGGAACAAAAAATCAATGTTGGAGTTTTGAAGAGGTAAAAACAAAAAAAATGTTGGAGTTTTGAAGAGGTAAAAAAAAAAAAAAAAAAAAATTGTGGAGTTTTGAAGAGGTAAAAAAAGGAACAAAAAATCAATGTTGGAGTTTTGAAGAGGTAAAAAAAAAAAAAAAAAAAGTTGGAGTTTTGAAGAGGTAAAAAAAAAAAAAGTTGGAGTTTTGAAGAGGTAAAAAAAAAAAAAAAAGTTGGAGTTTTGAAGAGGTAAAAAAAAAAAAAAAATTTGGAGTTTTGAAGAGGTAAAAAAAGGAACAAAAAATCAATGGAGTTTTGAAGAGGTAAAAAAAAAAAAAAAAAAAATTTGAGTTTTGAAGAGGTAAAAAAAGGAACAAAAAATAAATGTTGGAGTTTTGAAGAGGTAAAAAAAAAAAAAAAAAAAATTGAGTTTTGAAGAGGTAAAAAAAGGAACAAAAAATCAATGTTGGAGTTTTGAAGAGGTAAAAAAAAAAAAAAGTTGGAGTTTTGAAGAGGTAAAAAAAAAAAAAAAAAAGTTGGAGTTTTGAAGAGGTAAAAAAAAAAAAAAGTTGTAGTTTTGAAGAGGTAAAAAAAAAAAAAAAAAAATTGAGTTTTGAAGAGGTAAAAAAAAAAAAAAAAAAAATTTGGAGTTTTGAAGAGGTAAAAAAAGGAACAAAAAATCAATGTTGGAGTTTTGAAGAGGTAAAAAAAAAAAAAAGTTGGAGTTTTGAAGAGGTAAAAAAAAAAAAAAAAAAAAATTGTAGAGTTTTGAAGAGGTAAAAAAAAATAAAAAGTTGGAGTTTTGAAGAGGTAAAAAAAAAAAAAAAAAATTGTGGAGTTTTGAAGAGGTAAAAAAAGGGACAAAAAATCAATGTTGGAGTTTTGAAGAGGTAAAAAAAAATAAATGTTGGAGTTTTGAAGAGGTAAAAAAAAAAAAAAAAAAAAAATTGTGGAGTTTTGAAGAGGTAAAAAAAGGAACAAAAAATCAATGTTGGAGTTTTGAAGAGGTAAAAAAAAAAAAAAAAAAGTTGGAGTTTTGAAGAGGTAAAAAAAAAAAAAGTTGGAGTTTTGAAGAGGTAAAAAAAAAAAAAAAAAAAATTGTAGAGTTTTGAAGAGGTAAAAAAAAAAAAAAAGTTGGAGTTTTGAAGAGGTAAAAAAAAAAAAAAAATTTGGAGTTTTGAAGAGGTAAAAAAAGGAACAAAAAATCAATGGAGTTTTGAAGAGGTAAAAAAAAAAAAAAAAAAAAAAATTGAGTTTTGAAGAGGTAAAAAAAGGAACAAAAAATAAATGTTGGAGTTTTGAAGAGGTAAAAAAAAAAAAAAAAAAAAATTGTAGAGTTTTGAAGAGGTAAAAAAAAATAAAAAGTTGGAGTTTTGAAGAGGTAAAAAAAAAAAAAAAAATTGTGGAGTTTTGAAGAGGTAAAAAAAGGAACAAAAAATCAATGTTGGAGTTTTGAAGAGGTAAAAAAAAAAAAATGTTGGAGTTTTGAAGAGGTAAAAAAAAAAAAAAAAAAAATTGTGGAGTTTTGAAGAGGTAAAAAAAAAAAAAAAAAAAGTTGGAGTTTTGAAGAGGTAAAAAAAAAAAAAAGTTGTAGTTTTGAAGAGGTAAAAAAAAAAAAAAAAAATAGAGTTTTGAAGAGGTAAAAAAAAAAAAAAAAAAAATTTGGAGTTTTGAAGAGGTAAAAAAAGGAACAAAAAATCAATGTTGGAGTTTTGAAGAGGTAAAAAAAAAAAAAAGTTGGAGTTTTGAAGAGGTAAAAAAAAAAAAAAAAAAAAATTGTAGAGTTTTGAAGAGGTATAAAAAAAATAAAAAGTTGGAGTTTTGAAGAGGTAAAAAAAAAAAAAAAAAAATTGTGGAGTTTTGAAGAGGTAAAAAAAGGAACAAAAAATCAATGTTGGAGTTTTGAAGAGGTAAAAAAAATAAAAAATGTTGGAGTTTTGAAGAGGTAAAAAAAAAAAAAAAAGAAAATTGTGGAGTTTTGAAGAGGTAAAAAAAAAAAAAAAGTTGTAGTTTTGAAGAGGTAAAAAAAAAATAAAAAAAAATTGAGTTTTGAAGAGGTAAAAAAAAAAAAAAAAAAATTGGAGTTTTGAAGAGGTAAAAAAAGGAACAAAAAATCAATGTTGGAGTTTTGAAGAGGTAAAAAAAGGAACAAAAAATCAATGTTGGAGTTTTGAAGAGGTAAAAAAAAAAAAAGTTAGAGTTTTGAAGAGGTAAAAAAAAAAAATAAAAAAAATTGTGGAGTTTTGAAGAGGTAAAAAAAGGAACAAAAAATCAATGTTGGAGTTTTGAAGAGGTAAAAAAAAAAAAAAGTTGGAGTTTTGAAGAGGTAAAAAAAAAAAAAAAAAAGAAATTGTGGAGTTTTGAAGAGGTAAAAAAAGGAACAAAAAATCAATGTTGGAGTTTTGAAGAGGTAAAAAAAATAAATAAAAAATTGTGGAGTTTTGAAGAGGTAAAAAAAATATAAAAAAATTTGTGGAGTTTTGAAGAGGTAAAAAAAAAAAAAAGTTGGAGTTTTGAAGAGGTAAAAAAAAAAAAAAAAAATTGAGTTTTGAAGAGGTAAAAAAAAAAAAAAAAAATTTGGAGTTTTGAAGATGTAAAAAAAGGAACAAAAAATCAATGTTGGAGTTTTGAAGAGGTAAAAAAAAAAAAAAAAGTTGGAGTTTTGAAGAGGTAAAAAAAAAAAAAAAAAATTGGAGTTTTGGAGAGGTAAAAAAAGGAACAAAAAATCAATGTTGGAGTTTTGAAGAGGTAAAAAAAATAAATAAAAAATTGTGGAGTTTTGAAGAGGTAAAAAAAATATAAAGAAATTTGTGGAGTTTTGAAGAGGTAAAAAAAAAAAAAAGTTGGAGTTTTGAAGAGGTAAAAAAAAAAAAAAAAAAATTTAGGAGTTTTGAAGAGGTAAAAAAAAAAAAAAATTGGAGTTTTGAAGAGGTAAAAAAAAAAAAAATGTTGGAGTTTTGAAGAGGTAAAAAAAAAAAATAAAAGAAATTGTGGAGTTTTGAAGAGGTAAAAAAAGGAACAAAAAATCAATGTTGGAGTTTTGAAGAGGTAAAAAAAATAAATAAAAAATTGTGGAGTTTTGAAGAGGTAAAAAAATATAAAAAAATTTGTGGAGTTTTGAAGAGGTAAAAAAAAAAAAAAGTTGGAGTTTTGAAGAGGTAAAAAAAAAAAAAAAAATTGAGTTTTGAAGAGGTAAAAAAAAAAAAAAAAAAATTTGGAGTTTTGAAGATGTAAAAAAAGGAACAAAAAAATCAATGTTGGAGTTTTGAAGAGGTAAAAAAAAAAAAAAAAAGTTGGAGTTTTGAAGAGGTAAAAAAAAAAAAAAAAAAATTGGAGTTTTGGAGAGGTAAAAAAAGGAACAAAAAATCAATGTTGGAGTTTTGAAGAGGTAAAAAAAATAAATAAAAAATTGTGGAGTTTTGAAGAGGTAAAAAAAATATAAAGAAATTTGTGGAGTTTTGAAGAGGTAAAAAAAAAAAAAAAGTTGGAGTTTTGAAGAGGTAAAAAAAAAAAAAAAAAATTTAGGAGTTTTGAAGAGGTAAAAAAAAAAAAAATTGGAGTTTTGAAGAGGTAAAAAAAAAAAAAATGTTGGAGTTTTGAAGAGGTAAAAAAAAAAAAAAAAAATTGTGGAGTTTTGAAGAGGTAAAAAAAGGAACAAAAAATCAATGTTGGAGTTTTGAAGAGGTAAAAAAAAAAAAAAAAAACTGTGGAGTTTTGAAGAGGTAAAAAAAGGAACAAAAAATCAATGTTGGAGTTTTGAAGAGGTAAAAACAAAAAAAATGTTGGAGTTTTGAAGAGGTAAAAAAAAAAAAAAAAAAAATTGTGGAGTTTTGAAGAGGTAAAAAAAGGAACAAAAAATCAATGTTGGAGTTTTG
>NW_028258874.1:0-21725 GCF_982586985.1 Callionymus lyra
GAGGTAAAAAAAAAAAATTTAAAAAAATTGAGTTTTGAAGAGGTAAAAAAAAAAAAAAAGTTGGAGTTTTGAAGAGGTATAAAAAGGAACAAAAAATCAATGTTGGAGTTTTGAAGAGGTAAAAAAAAAATTGAGTTTTGAAGAGGTAAAAAAAAAAAAAGTTGGAGTTTTGAAGAGGTAAAAAAAGGAACAAAAAATCAATGTTGGAGTTTTGAAGAGGTAAAAAAAAAAAAAAAAAAGTTGGAGTTTTGAAGAGGTAAAATAAAAAAAAAAGTTGGAGTTTTGAAGAGGTAAAAAAAAAAAAAAAAAAAAAAATTGTAGAGTTTTGAAGAGGTAAAAAAAAAAAAAAAGTTGGAGTTTTGAAGAGGTAAAAAAGGGAACAAAAAATCAATGTTGGAGTTTTGAAGAGGTAAAAAAAAAAAAAATGTTGGAGTTTTGAAGAGGTAAAAAAAAAAATTAAAAAAAATTGAGTTTTGAAGAGGTAAAAAAAAAAAAAAAGTTGGAGTTTTGAAGAGGTAAAAAAGGGAACAAAAAATCAATGTTGGAGTTTTGAAGAGGTAAAAAAAAAAAAAATGTTGGAGTTTTGAAGAGGTAAAAAAAAAAAAAAAATTGTAGAGTTTTGAAGAGGTAAAAAAAAATAAAAATGTTGGAGTTTTGAAGAGGTAAAAAAAAAAAAAAAAAAAATTTTAGAGTTTTGAAGAGGTAAAAAAAAATAAAAAGTTGGAGTTTTGAAGAGGTAAAAAAAAAAAAAAGTTGGAGTTTTGAAGAGGTAAAAAAAAAAAAAAAAAAAAGAGTTTTGAAGAGGTAAAAAAAAAAAAAAAGTTGGAGTTTTGAAGAGGTTAAAAAAAAAAAAAAGTTGGAGTTTTGAAGAGGTAAAAAAAAAAAAAAAAAAATTGAGTTTTGAAGAGGTAAATAAAAAAAAGTTGGAGTTTTGAAGAGGTAAAAAAAAAAAAAAAGTTGGAGTTTTGAAGAGGTAAAAAAAAAAAAAAAAAAATTGAGTTTTGAAGAGGTAAAAAAAAAAAAAGTTGGAGTTTTGAAGAGGTAAAAAAAGGAACAAAAAATCAATGTTGGAGTTTTGAAGAGGTAAAAAAAAAAAAAAAAAAAAAGTTGGAGTTTTGAAGAGGTTAAAAAAAAAAAAAAAAAAGTTGGAGTTTTGAAGAGGTAAAAAAAAAAAAAAAGTTGGAGTTTTGAAGAGGTAAAAAAAAAAAAAAGTTAGAGTTTTGAAGAGGTAAAAAAAAAAAAAAAAAAAATTGTGGAGTTTTGAAGAGGTAAAAAAAAAAAAAAAAGTTGGAGTTTTGAAGAGGTAAAAAAAAAAAAAAATTGAGTTTTGAAGAGGTAAAAAAAAAAAAAAAGTTGGAGTTTTGAAGAGGTAAAAAAAAAAAAAAAAAAAAATTGTGGAGTTTTGAAGAGGTAAAAAAAAAAAAAAAAAGTTGGAGTTTTGAAGAGGTAAAAAAAAAAAAAAAAAAAATTGTGGAGTTTTGAAGAGGTAAAAAAAAAAAAAAAATTGAGTTTTGAAGAGGTAAAAAAAAAAAATGTGGAGTTTTGAAGAGGTAAAAAAAGGAACAAAAAATCAATGTTGGAGTTTTGAAGAGGTAAAAAAAAAAAAAAAAGTTGGAGTTTTGAAGAGGTAAAATAAAAAAAAGTTGGAGTTTTGAAGAGGTAAAAAAAAAAAAAAAAGTTGGAGTTTTGAAGAGGTTAAAAAAAAAAAAAAAAAAATTGTGGAATTTGAAGAGGTAAAAAAAAAAAAAAAGTTGGAGTTTTGAAGAGGTAAAAAAAAAAAAAAAAAAAATTGTAGAGTTTTGAAGAGGTAAAAAAAAAAAAAAAAGTTGGAGTTTTGAAGAGGTAAAAAAAAAAAAAAAAAAATTTGGAGTTTTGAAGAGGTAAAAAAAAAAAAAAAATTTGGAGTTTTGAAGAGGTAAAAAAAAAAAAAAAAAAATTTGGAGTTTTGAAGAGGTAAAAAAAGGAACAAAAAATCAATGTTGGAGTTTTGAAGAGGTAAAAAAAAAAAAAAAAAATTGAGTTTTGAAGAGGTAAAAAAAAAAAAAGTTGGAGTTTTGAAGAGGTAAAAAAAGGAACAAAAAATCAATGTTGGAGTTTTGAAGAGGTAAAAAAAAAAAAAAAAAAAAGTTGGAGTTTTGAAGAGGTAAAATAAAAAAAAAGTTGGAGTTTTGAAGAGGTAAAAAAAAAACAAAAAACAAATTGTAGAGTTTTGAAGAGGTAAAAAAAAAAAAAAAAGTTGGAGTTTTGAAGAGGTTAAAAAAAAAAAAAAAAAATTTGGAGTTTTGAAGAGGTAAAAAAAAAAAAAGTTTGAGTTTTGAAGAGGTAAAAAAAAAAAAAAGTTGGAGTTTTGAAGAGGTAAAAAAAAAAAAAAGTTAGAGTTTTGAAGAGGTAAAAAAAAAATAAAAAAAAATTGTGGAGTTTTGAAGAGGTAAAAAAAAAAAAAAAGTTGGAGTTTTGAAGAGGTAAAAAAAAAAAAAATTGAGTTTTGAAGAGGTAAAAAAAAAATAAAAAAAATATTTGGAGTTTTGAAGAGGTAAAAAAAGGAACAAAAAATCAATGTTGGAGTTTTGAAGAGGTAAAAAAATAAAAAATGATGGAGTTTTGAAGAGGTAAAAAAAAAAAAAAAAAAATTGTAGAGTTTTGAAGAGGTAAAAAAAAATAAAAAGTTGGAGTTTTGAAGAGGTAAAAAAAAAAAATAAAAAAAAATGTGGAGTTTTGAAGAGGTAAAAAAAGGAACAAAAAATCAATGTTGGAGTTTTGAAGAGGTAAAAAAAAAAAAAAAAAAAAATTGAGTTTTGAAGAGGTAAAAAAAAAAAAAGTTGGAGTTTTGAAGAGGTAAAAAAAGGAACAAAAAATCAATGTTGGAGTTTTGAAGAGGTAAAAAAAAAAAAAAAAAAAAAGTTGGAGTTTTGAAGAGGTTAAAAAAAAAAAAAAAAAATTTGGAGTTTTGAAGAGGTAAAAAAAAAAAAAAGTTGGAGTTTTGAAGAGGTAAAAAAAAAAAAAAAGTTGGAGTTTTGAAGAGGTAAAAAAAAAAAAAAGTTAGAGTTTTGAAGAGGTAAAAAAAAAAAAAAAAAAAATTGTGGAGTTTTGAAGAGGTAAAAAAAAAAAAAAAGTTGGAGTTTTGAAGAGGTAAAAAAAAAAAAAAAAAAATATTTGGAGTTTTGAAGAGGTAAAAAAAGGAACAAAAAATCAATGTTGGAGTTTTGAAGAGGTAAAAAAAAAAAAAATGGAGTTTTGAAGAGGTAAAAAAAAAAAAAAAAAAAAATTGTAGAGTTTTGAAGAGGTAAAAAAAAAAAAAAAAGTTGGAGTTTTGAAGAGGTAAAAAAAAAAAAAAATTGAGTTTTGAAGAGGTAAAAAAAAAATAAAAAAAATATTTGGAGTTTTGAAGAGGTAAAAAAAAAAAAAAAAAAAATTGTGGAGTTTTGAAGAGGTAAAAAAAAAAAAAAAGTTGGAGTTTTGAAGAGGTAAAAAAAAAATAAAAAAAAATATTTGGAGTTTTGAAGAGGTAAAAAAAGGAACAAAAAATCAATGTTGGAGTTTTGAAGAGGTAAAAAAAAAAAAAAATGGAGTTTTGAAGAGGTAAAAAAAAAAAAAAAAAAAATTGTAGAGTTTTGAAGAGGTAAAAAAAAAATAAAAAGTTGGAGTTTTGAAGAGGTAAAAAAAAAAAATAAAAAAAAATGTGGAGTTTTGAAGAGGTAAAAAAAGGAACAAAAAATCAATGTTGGAGTTTTGAAGAGGTAAAAAAAAAAAAAAAAAAAGTTGGAGTTTTGAAGAGGTAAAATAAAAAAAAAGTTGGAGTTTTGAAGAGGTAAAAAAAAAAAAAAAAAAAAATTGTGGAGTTTTGAAGAGGTAAAAAAAAAAAAAAAAAAGTTGGAGTTTTGAAGAGGTAAAAAAAAAAAAAAAAAATTGTGGAGTTTTGAAGAGGTAAAAAAAAAAAAAAAAGTTGGAGTTTTGAAGAGGTTAAAAAAAAAAAAAAAGAAATTGTGGAATTTTGAAGAGGTAAAAAAAAAAAAAAAATTGGAGTTTTGAAGAGGTAAAAAAAAAAAAAAAAATTGAGTTTTGAAGAGGTAAAAAAAGGAACAAAAAATCAATGTTGGAGTTTTGAAGAGGTAAAAAAAAAAAAAAAAAAGTTGGAGTTTTGAAGAGGTAAAAAAAAAAAAAAGTTGGAGTTTTGAAGAGGTAAAAAAAAAAAAAAGTTGGAGTTTTGAAGAGGTAAAAAAAAAAAAAAAAAATTTGGAGTTTTGAAGAGGTAAAAAAAAAAAAAAAAAATTTGGAGTTTTGAAGAGGTAAAAAAAGGAACAAAAAATCAATGTTGGAGTTTTGAAGAGGTAAAAAAAAAATAAAAAAAAATTGAGTTTTGAAGAGGTAAAAAAAAAAAAAGTTGGAGTTTTGAAGAGGTAAAAAAAGGAACAAAAAATCAATGTTGGAGTTTTGAAGAGGTAAAAAAAAAAAAAAGTTGGAGTTTTGAAGAGGTAAAAAAAAAAAAAAATTGAGTTTTGAAGAGGTAAAAAAAAATAAAAAAAATTTGGAGTTTTGAAGAGGTAAAAAAAAAAAAAAAAAAATTTGGAGTTTTGAAGAGGTAAAAAAAGGAACAAAAAATCAATGTTGGAGTTTTGAAGAGGTAAAAAAAAAAAAAAAAAAAATTGAGTTTTGAAGAGGTAAAAAAAAAAAAAGTTGGAGTTTTGAAGAGGTAAAAAAAAAAAAAAAAGTTGGAGTTTTGAAGAGGTTAAAAAAAAAAAAAAAAAAGTTGGAGTTTTGAAGAGGTAAAAAAAAAAAAAAAGTTGGAGTTTTGAAGAGGTAAAAAAAAAAAAAAAGTTGGAGTTTTGAAGAGGTAAAAAAAAAAAAAAATTGAGTTTTGAAGAGGTAAAAAAAAAATAAAAAAAATATTTGGAGTTTTGAAGAGGTAAAAAAAGGAACAAAAAATCAATGTTGGAGTTTTGAAGAGGTAAAAAAAAAAAAAAATGATGGAGTTTTGAAGAGGTAAAAAAAAAATAAAAAAAATTGTAGAGTTTTGAAGAGGTAAAAAAAAATAAAAAGTTGGAGTTTTGAAGAGGTAAAAAAAAAAAAAAAAAAAAAAAATGTGGAGTTTTGAAGAGGTAAAAAAAGGAACAAAAAATCAATGTTGGAGTTTTGAAGAGGTAAAAAAAAAAAAAAAAAAAAATTGAGTTTTGAAGAGGTAAAAAAAAAAAAATTTGGAGTTTTGAAGAGGTAAAAAAAAAAAAAAAGTTGGAGTTTTGAAGAGGTTAAAAAAAAAAAAAAAAAAAGTTGGAGTTTTGAAGAGGTAAAAAAAAAAAAAAAGTTGGAGTTTTGAAGAGGTAAAAAAAAAAAAAAAAAATTGAGTTTTGAACAGGTAAAAAAAAAAAAAAGTTGGAGTTTTGAAGAGGTAAAAAAAGGAACAAAAAATCAATGTTGGAGTTTTGAAGAGGTTAAAAAAAAAAAAAAGTTGGAGTTTTGAAGAGGTAAAAAAAAAAAAAAGTTGGAGTTTTGAAGAGGTAAAAAAAAAAAAAAAATTGAGTTTGAAGAGGTAAAAAAAAAAAAAAAGTTGGAGTTTTGAAGAGGTAAAAAAAAAAAAAAAAAAAAATTGTGGAGTTTTGAAGAGGTAAAAAAAAAAAAAAAAAAGTTGGAGTTTTGAAGAGGTAAAAAAAAAAAAAAAAAAATTGTGGAGTTTTGAAGAGGTAAAAAAAAAAAAAAAGTTGGAGTTTTGAAGAGGTAAAAAAAAAAAAAAAATTGAGTTTTGAAGAGGTAAAAAAAAAAAAAAAAAAAATTGTGGAGTTTTGAAGAGGTAAAAAAAGGAACAAAAAATCAATGTTGGAGTTTTGAAGAGGTAAAAAAAAAAAAAAAAAAAGTTGGAGTTTTGAAGAGGTAAAAAAAAAAAAAGTTGGAGTTTTGAAGAGGTAAAAAAAGGAACAAAAAATCAATGTTGGAGTTTTGAAGAGGTAAAAAAAAAAAAAAAAAAAAGTTGGAGTTTTGAAGAGGTTAAAAAAAAAAAAAAAAAAGTTGGAGTTTTGAAGAGGTAAAAAAAAAAAAAAAGTTGGAGTTTTGAAGAGGTAAAAAAAAAAAAAAGTTAGAGTTTTGAAGAGGTAAAAAAAAAAAAAAATTGAGTTTTGAAGAGGTAAAAAAAAAAAAAAAGTTGGAGTTTTGAAGAGGTAAAAAAAAAAAAAAAAAAAAATTGTGGAGTTTTGAAGAGGTAAAAAAAAAAAATAAAAAATTGTGGAGTTTTGAAGAGGTAAAAAAAAAAAAAATGTTGGAGTTTTGAAGAGGTAAAAAAAAAAAAAAAATTGAGTTTTGAAGAGGTAAAAAAAAAAAAAAAAAAAAATTGTGGAGTTTTGAAGAGGTAAAAAAAGGAACAAAAAATCAATGTTGGAGTTTTGAAGAGGTAAAAAAAAAAAAAAAAAAAGTTGGAGTTTTGAAGAGGTAAAATAAAAAAAAAGTTGGAGTTTTGAAGAGGTAAAAAAAAAAAAAAAGTTGGAGTTTTGAAGAGGTTAAAAAAAAAAAAAAAAAATTGTGGAATTTTGAAGAGGTAAAAAAAAAAAAAAAGTTGGAGTTTTGAAGAGGTAAAAAAAAAAAAAAAAATTGAGTTTTGAAGAGGTAAAAAAAGGAACAAAAAATCAATGTTGGAGTTTTGAAGAGGTAAAAAAAAAAAAAAATTGAGTTTTGAAGAGGTAAAAAAAAAAAAAAAGTTGGAGTTTTGAAGAGGTAAAAAAAAAAAAAAAAAAAAATTGTGGAGTTTTGAAGAAGTAAAAAAAAAAAAAAAAAAGTTGGAGTTTTGAAGAGGTAAAAAAAAAAAAAAAAAAATTGTGGAGTTTTGAAGAGGTAAAAAAAAAAAAAAAATTGAGTTTTGAAGAGGTAAAAAAAAAAAATGTGGAGTTTTGAAGAGGTAAAAAAAGGAACAAAAAATCAATGTTGGAGTTTTGAAGAGGTAAAAAAAAAAAAAAAAAGTTGGAGTTTTGAAGAGGTAAAATAAAAAAAAGTTGGAGTTTTGAAGAGGTAAAAAAAAAAAAAAAAGTTGGAGTTTTGAAGAGGTTAAAAAAAAAAAAAAAAAATTGTGGAATTTTGAAGAGGTAAAAAAAAAAAAAAAGTTGGAGTTTTGAAGAGGTAAAAAAAAAAAAAAAATTGAGTTTTGAAGAGGTAAAAAAAGGAACAAAAAATCAATGTTGGAGTTTTGAAGAGGTAAAAAAAAAAAAAAAAAAAGTTGGAGTTTTGAAGAGGTAAAAAAAAAAAAAAGTTGGAGTTTTGAAGAGGTAAAAAAAAAAAAAAGTTGGAGTTTTGAAGAGGTAAACAAAAAAAAAAAAAAAAATTGTGGAATTTTGAAGAGGTAAAAAAAAAAAAAAAGTTGGAGTTTTGAAGAGGTAAAAAAAAAAAAAAAAAAAATTGTAGAGTTTTGAAGAGGTAAAAAAAAAAAAAAAAGTTGGAGTTTTGAAGAGGTAAAAAAAAAAAAAAAAAATTTGGAGTTTTGAAGAGGTAAAAAAAAAAAAAAAATTTGGAGTTTTGAAGAGGTAAAAAAAAAAAAAAAAAAATTTGGAGTTTTGAAGAGGTAAAAAAAGGAACAAAAAATCAATGTTGGAGTTTTGAAGAGGTAAAAAAAAAAAAAAAAAAATTGAGTTTTGAAGAGGTAAAAAAAAAAAAAGTTGGAGTTTTGAAGAGGTAAAAAAAGGAACAAAAAATCAATGTTGGAGTTTTGAAGAGGTAAAAAAAAAAAAAAAAAAAAGTTGGAGTTTTGAAGAGGTAAAATAAAAAAAAAGTTGGAGTTTTGAAGAGGTAAAAAAAAAACAAAAAACAAATTGTAGAGTTTTGAAGAGGTAAAAAAAAAAAAAAAAGTTGGAGTTTTGAAGAGGTTAAAAAAAAAAAAAAAAAATTTGGAGTTTTGAAGAGGTAAAAAAAAAAAAAGTTGGAGTTTTGAAGAGGTAAAAAAAAAATAAAAAAAAATTGTGGAGTTTTGAAGAGGTAAAAAAAAAAAAAAAGTTGGAGTTTTGAAGAGGTAAAAAAAAAAAAAAATTGAGTTTTGAAGAGGTAAAAAAAAAATAAAAAAAATATTTGGAGTTTTGAAGAGGTAAAAAAAGGAACAAAAAATCAATGTTGGAGTTTTGAAGAGGTAAAAAAAATAAAAAATGATGGAGTTTTGAAGAGGTAAAAAAAAAAAAAAAAAAATTGTAGAGTTTTGAAGAGGTAAAAAAAAATAAAAAGTTGGAGTTTTGAAGAGGTAAAAAAAAAAAATAAAAAAAAATGTGGAGTTTTGAAGAGGTAAAAAAAGGAACAAAAAATCAATGTTGGAGTTTTGAAGAGGTAAAAAAAAAAAAAAAAAAAATTGAGTTTTGAAGAGGTAAAAAAAAAAAAAGTTGGAGTTTTGAAGAGGTAAAAAAAGGAACAAAAAATCAATGTTGGAGTTTTGAAGAGGTAAAAAAAAAAAAAAAAAAAAGTTGGAGTTTTGAAGAGGTTAAAAAAAAAAAAAAAAAATTTGGAGTTTTGAAGAGGTAAAAAAAAAAAAAAGTTGGAGTTTTGAAGAGGTAAAAAAAAAAAAAAAGTTGGAGTTTTGAAGAGGTAAAAAAAAAAAAAAGTTAGAGTTTTGAAGAGGTAAAAAAAAAAAAAAAAAAAATTGTGGAGTTTTGAAGAGGTAAAAAAAAAAAAAAAGTTGGAGTTTTGAAGAGGTAAAAAAAAAAAAAAAATTGAGTTTTGAAGAGGTAAAAAAAAAAAAAAAAAAAATATTTGGAGTTTTGAAGAGGTAAAAAAAGGAACAAAAAATCAATGTTGGAGTTTTGAAGAGGTAAAAAAAAAAAAAAATGGAGTTTTGAAGAGGTAAAAAAAAAAAAAAAAAAATTGTAGAGTTTTGAAGAGGTAAAAAAAAAAAAAAAAGTTGGAGTTTTGAAGAGGTAAAAAAAAAAAAAAAATTGAGTTTTGAAGAGGTAAAAAAAAAATAAAAAAAATATTTGGAGTTTTGAAGAGGTAAAAAAAAAAAAAAAAAAAATTGTGGAGTTTTGAAGAGGTAAAAAAAAAAAAAAAGTTGGAGTTTTGAAGAGGTAAAAAAAAAATAAAAAAAATATTTGGAGTTTTGAAGAGGTAAAAAAAGGAACAAAAAATCAATGTTGGAGTTTTGAAGAGGTAAAAAAAAAAAAAAATGGAGTTTTGAAGAGGTAAAAAAAAAAAAAAAAAAAATTGTAGAGTTTTGAAGAGGTAAAAAAAAAATAAAAAGTTGGAGTTTTGAAGAGGTAAAAAAAAAAAATAAAAAAAAATGTGGAGTTTTGAAGAGGTAAAAAAAGGAACAAAAAATCAATGTTGGAGTTTTGAAGAGGTAAAAAAAAAAAAAAAAAAAGTTGGAGTTTTGAAGAGGTAAAATAAAAAAAAAGTTGGAGTTTTGAAGAGGTAAAAAAAAAAAAAAAAAAAAATTGTGGAGTTTTGAAGAGGTAAAAAAAAAAAAAAAAAAGTTGGAGTTTTGAAGAGGTAAAAAAAAAAAAAAAAAATTGTGGAGTTTTGAAGAGGTAAAAAAAAAAAAAAAAGTTGGAGTTTTGAAGAGGTTAAAAAAAAAAAAAAAGAAATTGTGGAATTTTGAAGAGGTAAAAAAAAAAAAAAATTGGAGTTTTGAAGAGGTAAAAAAAAAAAAAAAAATTGAGTTTTGAAGAGGTAAAAAAAGGAACAAAAAATCAATGTTGGAGTTTTGAAGAGGTAAAAAAAAAAAAAAAAAAAGTTGGAGTTTTGAAGAGGTAAAAAAAAAAAAAAGTTGGAGTTTTGAAGAGGTAAAAAAAAAAAAAAGTTGGAGTTTTGAAGAGGTAAAAAAAAAAAAAAAAAATTTGGAGTTTTGAAGAGGTAAAAAAAAAAAAAAAAAAATTTGGAGTTTTGAAGAGGTAAAAAAAGGAACAAAAAATCAATGTTGGAGTTTTGAAGAGGTAAAAAAAAAAAAAAAAAAAATTGAGTTTTGAAGAGGTAAAAAAAAAAAAAGTTGGAGTTTTGAAGAGGTAAAAAAAGGAACAAAAAATCAATGTTGGAGTTTTGAAGAGGTAAAAAAAAAAAAAAGTTGGAGTTTTGAAGAGGTAAAAAAAAAAAAAAAATTGAGTTTTGAAGAGGTAAAAAAAAAAAAAGTTGGAGTTTTGAAGAGGTAAAAAAAAAAAAAAAAAATTGTGGAGTTTTGAAGAGGTAAAAAAAAAAAAAAAGTTGGAGTTTTGAAGAGGTAAAAAAAAAAAAAAAATTGAGTTTTGAAGAGGTAAAAAAAAAAAAAAAAAAAAATTGTGGAGTTTTGAAGAGGTAAAAAAAGGAACAAAAAATCAATGTTGGAGTTTTGAAGAGGTAAAAAAAAAAAAAGTTGGAGTTTTGAAGAGGTAAAAAAAAAAAAAAAAAATTGTGGAGTTTTGAAGAGGTAAAAAAAAAAAAAGTTGGAGTTTTGAAGAGGTAAAAAAAAAAAAAAAAATTGTGGAGTTTTGAAGAGGTAAAAAAAAAAAAAAAGTTGGAGTTTTGAAGAGGTAAAAAAAAAAAAAAAATTGAGTTTTGAAGAGGTAAAAAAAAAAAAAAAAAAAAATTGTGGAGTTTTGAAGAGGTAAAAAAAGGAACAAAAAATCAATGTTGGAGTTTTGAAGAGGTAAAAAAAAAAAAAAAAAAAGTTGGAGTTTTGAAGAGGTAAAATAAAAAAAAAGTTGGAGTTTTGAAGAGGTAAAAAAAAAAAAAAAAAAAAGTTGGAGTTTTGAAGAGGTTAAAAAAAAAAAAAAAAAATTGGAGTTTTGAAGAGGTAAAAAAAAAAAAAAAGTTGGAGTTTTGAAGAGGTAAAAAAAAAAAAAAGTTGGAGTTTTGAAGAGGTAAAAAAAAAAAAAAAAAATTGAGTTTTGAAGAGATAAAAAAAAAAAAAAAGTTGGAGTTTTGAAGAGGTTAAAAAAAAAAAAAGTTGGAGTTTTGAAGAGGTAAAAAAAAAAAAAAAAAATTGAGTTTTGAAGAGGTAAATAAAAAAAAGTTGGAGTTTTGAAGAGGTAAAAAAAAAAAAAAAGTTGGAGTTTTGAAGAGGTAAAAAAAAAAAAAAAAAAATTGAGTTTTGAAGAGGTAAAAAAAAAAAAAGTTGGAGTTTTGAAGAGGTAAAAAAAGGAACAAAAAATCAATGTTGGAGTTTTGAAGAGGTAAAAAAAAAAAAAAAAAAAAAGTTGCAGTTTTGAAGAGGTTAAAAAAAAAAAAAAAAAAGTTGGAGTTTTGAAGAGGTAAAAAAAAAAAAAAAGTTGGAGTTTTGAAGAGGTAAAAAAAAAAAAAAGTTAGAGTTTTGAAGAGGTAAAAAAAAAAAAAAAAAAAATTGTGGAGTTTTGAAGAGGTAAAAAAAAAAAAAAAGTTGGAGTTTTGAAGAGGTAAAAAAAAAAAAAAAATTGAGTTTTGAAGAGGTAAAAAAAAAAAAAAAGTTGGAGTTTTGAAGAGGTTAAAAAAAAAAAAAAAAAAAATTGTGGAGTTTTGAAGAGGTAAAAAAAAAAAAAAAAAAATTGTGGAGTTTTGAAGAGGTAAAAAAAAAAAAATGTTGGAGTTTTGAAGAGGTAAAAAAAAAAAAAAAAGAGTTTTGAAGAGGTAAAAAAAAAAAAAAAAAAAAAATTGTGGAGTTTTGAAGAGGTAAAAAAAGGAACAAAAAATCAATGTTGGAGTTTTGAAGAGGTAAAAAAAAAAAAAAAAAAAGTTGGAGTTTTGAAGAGGTAAAATAAAAAAAAAGTTGGAGTTTTGAAGAGGTAAAAAAAAAAAAAAAAGTTGGAGTTTTGAAGAGGTTAAAAAAAAAAAAAAAAATTGTGGAATTTTGAAGAGGTAAAAAAAAAAAAAAAGTTGGAGTTTTGAAGAGGTAAAAAAAAAAAAAAAATTGAGTTTTGAAGAGGTAAAAAAAGGAACAAAAAATCAATGTTGGAGTTTTGAAGAGGTAAAAAAAAAAAAAAAAAAAGTTGGAGTTTTGAAGAGGTAAAAAAAAAAAAAAGTTGGAGTTTTGAAGAGGTAAAAAAAAAAAAAAGTTGGAGTTTTGAAGAGGTAAAAAAAAAAAAAAAAAAAATTGTGGAATTTTGAAGAGGTAAAAAAAAAAAAAAAGTTGGAGTTTTGAAGAGGTAAAAAAAAAAAAAAAAAAAAAATTGTAGAGTTTTGAAGAGGTAAAAAAAAAAAAAAAAAATTGAGTTTTGAAGAGGTAAAAAAAAAAAAAAAGTTGGAGTTTTGAAGAGGTAAAAAAAAAAAAAAAAATTGAGTTTTGAAGAGGTAAAAAAAGGAACAAAAAATCAATGTTGGAGTTTTGAAGAGGTAAAAAAAAAAAAAAAAAATTTGGAGTTTTGAAGAGGTAAAAAAAAAAAAAAAAATTTGGAGTTTTGAAGAGGTAAAAAAAAAAAAAAAAAAATTTGGAGTTTTGAAGAGGTAAAAAAAGGAACAAAAAATCAATGTTGGAGTTTTGAAGAGGTAAAAAAAAAAAAAAAAAAATTGAGTTTTGAAGAGGTAAAAAAAAAAAAAGTTGGAGTTTTGAAGAGGTAAAAAAAGGAACAAAAAATCAATGTTGGAGTTTTGAAGAGGTAAAAAAAAAAAAAAAAAAAAGTTGGAGTTTTGAAGAGGTAAAATAAAAAAAGTTGGAGTTTTGAAGAGGTAAAAAAAAAAAAAAAAGTTGGAGTTTTGAAGAGGTTAAAAAAAAAAAAAAAAATTGGAGTTTTGAAGAGGTAAAAAAAAAAAAAGTTGGAGTTTTGAAGAGGTAAAAAAAAAAAAAAAGTTGGAGTTTTGAAGAGGTAAAAAAAAAAAAAAAATTGAGTTTTGAAGAGGTAAAAAAAGGAACAAAAAATCAATGTTGGAGTTTTGAAGAGGTAAAAAAAAAAAAAAAAAAAGTTGGAGTTTTGAAGAGGTAAAAAAAGGAACAAAAAATCAATGTTGGAGTTTTGAAGAGGTAAAAAAAAAAAAAAAGTTGGAGTTTTGAAGAGGTAAAAAAGGGAACAAAAAATCAATGTTGGAGTTTTGAAGAGGTAAAAAAAAAAAAAAAAAAAAGTTGGAGTTTTGAAGAGGTAAAATAAAAAAAGTTGGAGTTTTGAAGAGGTAAAAAAAAAAAAAAAAGTTGGAGTTTTGAAGAGGTAAAAAAAAAAAAAAAGTTGGAGTTTTGAAGAGGTAAAAAAAAAAAAAGTTGGAGTTTTGAAGAGGTAGAAAAAAAAAAAAGTTGGAGTTTTGAAGAGGTAAAAAAAAAAAAAAAATTGAGTTTTGAAGAGGTAAAAAAAGGAACAAAAAATCAATGTTGGAGTTTTGAAGAGGTAAAAAAAAAAAAAAAAAAAGTTGGAGTTTTGAAGAGGTAAAAAAAGGAACAAAAAATCAATGTTGGAGTTTTGAAGAGGTAAAAAAAAAAAATTTAAAAAAATTGAGTTTTGAAGAGGTAAAAAAAAAAAAAAAGTTGGAGTTTTGAAGAGGTATAAAAAGGAACAAAAAATCAATGTTGGAGTTTTGAAGAGGTAAAAAAAAAATTGAGTTTTGAAGAGGTAAAAAAAAAAAAAGTTGGAGTTTTGAAGAGGTAAAAAAAGGAACAAAAAATCAATGTTGGAGTTTTGAAGAGGTAAAAAAAAAAAAAAAAAAAGTTGGAGTTTTGAAGAGGTAAAATAAAAAAAAAAGTTGGAGTTTTGAAGAGGTAAAAAAAAAAAAAAAAAAAAAATTGTAGAGTTTTGAAGAGGTAAAAAAAAAAAAAAAGTTGGAGTTTTGAAGAGGTAAAAAAGGGAACAAAAAATCAATGTTGGAGTTTTGAAGAGGTAAAAAAAAAAAAAATGTTGGAGTTTTGAAGAGGTAAAAAAAAAAATTAAAAAAAATTGAGTTTTGAAGAGGTAAAAAAAAAAAAAAAGTTGGAGTTTTGAAGAGGTAAAAAAGGGAACAAAAAATCAATGTTGGAGTTTTGAAGAGGTAAAAAAAAAAAAAATGTTGGAGTTTTGAAGAGGTAAAAAAAAAAAAAAATTGTAGAGTTTTGAAGAGGTAAAAAAAAATAAAAATGTTGGAGTTTTGAAGAGGTAAAAAAAAAAAAAAAAAAAAATTTTAGAGTTTTGAAGAGGTAAAAAAAAATAAAAAGTTGGAGTTTTGAAGAGGTAAAAAAAAAAAAAAGTTGGAGTTTTGAAGAGGTAAAAAAAAAAAAAAAAAAAAGAGTTTTGAAGAGGTAAAAAAAAAAAAAAAGTTGGAGTTTTGAAGAGGTTAAAAAAAAAAAAAAGTTGGAGTTTTGAAGAGGTAAAAAAAAAAAAAAAAAATTGAGTTTTGAAGAGGTAAATAAAAAAAAAGTTGGAGTTTTGAAGAGGTAAAAAAAAAAAAAAAGTTGGAGTTTTGAAGAGGTAAAAAAAAAAAAAAAAAATTGAGTTTTGAAGAGGTAAAAAAAAAAAAAGTTGGAGTTTTGAAGAGGTAAAAAAAGGAACAAAAAATCAATGTTGGAGTTTTGAAGAGGTAAAAAAAAAAAAAAAAAAAAGTTGGAGTTTTGAAGAGGTTAAAAAAAAAAAAAAAAAGTTGGAGTTTTGAAGAGGTAAAAAAAAAAAAAAAAGTTGGAGTTTTGAAGAGGTAAAAAAAAAAAAAGTTAGAGTTTTGAAGAGGTAAAAAAAAAAAAAAAAATTGTGGAGTTTTGAAGAGGTAAAAAAAAAAAAAAAGTTGGAGTTTTGAAGAGGTAAAAAAAAAAAAAATTGAGTTTTGAAGAGGTAAAAAAAAAAAAAAAGTTGGAGTTTTGAAGAGGTAAAAAAAAAAAAAAAAAAAAATTGTGGAGTTTTGAAGAGGTAAAAAAAAAAAAAAAAAAGTTGGAGTTTTGAAGAGGTAAAAAAAAAAAAAAAAATTGTGGAGTTTTGAAGAGGTAAAAAAAAAAAAAATTGAGTTTTGAAGAGGTAAAAAAAAAAAATGTGGAGTTTTGAAGAGGTAAAAAAAGGAACAAAAAATCAATGTTGGAGTTTTGAAGAGGTAAAAAAAAAAAAAAAAAGTTGGAGTTTTGAAGAGGTAAAATAAAAAAAGTTGGAGTTTTGAAGAGGTAAAAAAAAAAAAAAAAGTTGGAGTTTTGAAGAGGTTAAAAAAAAAAAAAAAAAATTGTGGAATTTTGAAGAGGTAAAAAAAAAAAAAAAAGTTGGAGTTTTGAAGAGGTAAAAAAAAAAAAAAAAAAAATTGTAGAGTTTTGAAGAGGTAAAAAAAAAAAAAAAGTTGGAGTTTTGAAGAGGTAAAAAAAAAAAAAAAAAATTTGGAGTTTTGAAGAGGTAAAAAAAAAAAAAAATTTGGAGTTTTGAAGAGGTAAAAAAAAAAAAAAAAAAAATTTGGAGTTTTGAAGAGGTAAAAAAAGGAACAAAAAATCAATGTTGGAGTTTTGAAGAGGTAAAAAAAAAAAAAAAAAATTGAGTTTTGAAGAGGTAAAAAAAAAAAAGTTGGAGTTTTGAAGAGGTAAAAAAAGGAACAAAAAATCAATGTTGGAGTTTTGAAGAGGTAAAAAAAAAAAAAAAAAAAGTTGGAGTTTTGAAGAGGTAAAATAAAAAAAAAGTTGGAGTTTTGAAGAGGTAAAAAAAAAACAAAAAACAAATTGTAGAGTTTTGAAGAGGTAAAAAAAAAAAAAAAGTTGGAGTTTTGAAGAGGTTAAAAAAAAAAAAAAAAAATTTGGAGTTTTGAAGAGGTAAAAAAAAAAAAAGTTTGAGTTTTGAAGAGGTAAAAAAAAAAAAAAGTTGGAGTTTTGAAGAGGTAAAAAAAAAAAAAAGTTAGAGTTTTGAAGAGGTAAAAAAAAAATAAAAAAAAATTGTGGAGTTTTGAAGAGGTAAAAAAAAAAAAAAAGTTGGAGTTTTGAAGAGGTAAAAAAAAAAAAAAATTGAGTTTTGAAGAGGTAAAAAAAAAATAAAAAAAATATTTGGAGTTTTGAAGAGGTAAAAAAAGGAACAAAAAATCAATGTTGGAGTTTTGAAGAGGTAAAAAAAATAAAAAATGATGGAGTTTTGAAGAGGTAAAAAAAAAAAAAAAAAAATTGTAGAGTTTTGAAGAGGTAAAAAAAAATAAAAAGTTGGAGTTTTGAAGAGGTAAAAAAAAAAAATAAAAAAAAATGTGGAGTTTTGAAGAGGTAAAAAAAGGAACAAAAAATCAATGTTGGAGTTTTGAAGAGGTAAAAAAAAAAAAAAAAAAAATTGAGTTTTGAAGAGGTAAAAAAAAAAAAAGTTGGAGTTTTGAAGAGGTAAAAAAAGGAACAAAAAATCAATGTTGGAGTTTTGAAGAGGTAAAAAAAAAAAAAAAAAAAGTTGGAGTTTTGAAGAGGTTAAAAAAAAAAAAAAAAAATTTGGAGTTTTGAAGAGGTAAAAAAAAAAAAAAGTTGGAGTTTTGAAGAGGTAAAAAAAAAAAAAAAGTTGGAGTTTTGAAGAGGTAAAAAAAAAAAAAAGTTAGAGTTTTGAAGAGGTAAAAAAAAAAAAAAAAAAATTGTGGAGTTTTGAAGAGGTAAAAAAAAAAAAAAAGTTGGAGTTTTGAAGAGGTAAAAAAAAAAAAAAAAAAATATTTGGAGTTTTGAAGAGGTAAAAAAAGGAACAAAAAATCAATGTTGGAGTTTTGAAGAGGTAAAAAAAAAAAAAAATGGAGTTTTGAAGAGGTAAAAAAAAAAAAAAAAAAAATTGTAGAGTTTTGAAGAGGTAAAAAAAAAAAAAAAAGTTGGAGTTTTGAAGAGGTAAAAAAAAAAAAAATTGAGTTTTGAAGAGGTAAAAAAAAATAAAAAAAATATTTGGAGTTTTGAAGAGGTAAAAAAAAAAAAAAAAAAAATTGTGGAGTTTTGAAGAGGTAAAAAAAAAAAAAAGTTGGAGTTTTGAAGAGGTAAAAAAAAAATAAAAAAATATTTGGAGTTTTGAAGAGGTAAAAAAAGGAACAAAAAATCAATGTTGGAGTTTTGAAGAGGTAAAAAAAAAAAAAATGGAGTTTTGAAGAGGTAAAAAAAAAAAAAAAAAAATTGTAGAGTTTTGAAGAGGTAAAAAAAAATAAAAAGTTGGAGTTTGAAGAGGAAAAAATGAAAAAATAAAAAAAATGTGGAGTTTTGAAGAGGTAAAAAAGGAACAAAAAATCAATGTTGGAGTTTTGAAGAGGTAAAAAAAAAAAAAAAAAAGTTGGAGTTTTGAAGAGGTAAAATAAAAAAAAAGTTGGAGTTTTGAAGAGGTAAAAAAAAAAAAAAAAAAATTGTGGAGTTTTGAAGAGGTAAAAAAAAAAAAAAAAGTTGGAGTTTTGAAGAGGTAAAAAAAAAAAAAAAATTGTGGAGTTTTGAAGAGGTAAAAAAAAAAAAAAAGTTGGAGTTTTGAAGAGGTTAAAAAAAAAAAAAAGAAATTGTGGAATTTTGAAGAGGTAAAAAAAAAAAAATTGGAGTTTTGAAGAGGTAAAAAAAAAAAAAAAATTGAGTTTTGAAGAGGTAAAAAAGGAACAAAAAATCAATGTTGGAGTTTTGAAGAGGTAAAAAAAAAAAAAAAAAGTTGGAGTTTTGAAGAGGTAAAAAAAAAAAAAGTTGGAGTTTTGAAGAGGTAAAAAAAAAAAAAAGTTGGAGTTTTGAAGAGGTAAAAAAAAAAAAAAAAAATTTGGAGTTTTGAAGAGGTAAAAAAAAAAAAAAAAAATTTGGAGTTTTGAAGAGGTAAAAAAGGAACAAAAAATCAATGTTGGAGTTTTGAAGAGGTAAAAAAAAATAAAAAAAATTGAGTTTTGAAGAGGTAAAAAAAAAAAAGTTGGAGTTTTGAAGAGGTAAAAAAAGGAACAAAAAATCAATGTTGGAGTTTTGAAGAGGTAAAAAAAAAAAAAAGTTGGAGTTTTGAAGAGGTAAAAAAAAAAAAAAATTGAGTTTTGAAGAGGTAAAAAAAATAAAAAAAATTTGGAGTTTTGAAGAGGTAAAAAAAAAAAAAAAAAATTTGGAGTTTTGAAGAGGTAAAAAAGGAACAAAAAATCAATGTTGGAGTTTTGAAGAGGTAAAAAAAAAAAAAAAAAAATTGAGTTTTGAAGAGGTAAAAAAAAAAAAAGTTGGAGTTTTGAAGAGGTAAAAAAAAAAAAAAGTTGGAGTTTTGAAGAGGTTAAAAAAAAAAAAAAAAAGTTGGAGTTTTGAAGAGGTAAAAAAAAAAAAAAGTTGGAGTTTTGAAGAGGTAAAAAAAAAAAAAAGTTGGAGTTTTGAAGAGGTAAAAAAAAAAAAAAATTGAGTTTTGAAGAGGTAAAAAAAAAATAAAAAAAATATTTGGAGTTTTGAAGAGGTAAAAAAAGGAACAAAAAATCAATGTTGGAGTTTTGAAGAGGTAAAAAAAAAAAAAATGATGGAGTTTTGAAGAGGTAAAAAAAAAATAAAAAAATTGTAGAGTTTTGAAGAGGTAAAAAAAAATAAAAAGTTGGAGTTTTGAAGAGGTAAAAAAAAAAAAAAAAAAAAATGTGGAGTTTTGAAGAGGTAAAAAAGGAACAAAAAATCAATGTTGGAGTTTTGAAGAGGTAAAAAAAAAAAAAAAAAAATTGAGTTTTGAAGAGGTAAAAAAAAAAAAATTTGGAGTTTTGAAGAGGTAAAAAAAAAAAAAAGTTGGAGTTTTGAAGAGGTTAAAAAAAAAAAAAAAAAAGTTGGAGTTTTGAAGAGGTAAAAAAAAAAAAAAAGTTGGAGTTTTGAAGAGGTAAAAAAAAAAAAAAAAAATTGAGTTTTGAACAGGTAAAAAAAAAAAAAAGTTGGAGTTTTGAAGAGGTAAAAAAAGGAACAAAAAATCAATGTTGGAGTTTTGAAGAGGTTAAAAAAAAAAAAAAGTTGGAGTTTTGAAGAGGTAAAAAAAAAAAAAAGTTGGAGTTTTGAAGAGGTAAAAAAAAAAAAAAATTGAGTTTGAAGAGGTAAAAAAAAAAAAAAGTTGGAGTTTTGAAGAGGTAAAAAAAAAAAAAAAAAAAATTGTGGAGTTTTGAAGAGGTAAAAAAAAAAAAAAAAAAGTTGGAGTTTTGAAGAGGTAAAAAAAAAAAAAAAAAATTGTGGAGTTTTGAAGAGGTAAAAAAAAAAAAAAAAGTTGGAGTTTTGAAGAGGTAAAAAAAAAAAAAAAAATTGAGTTTTGAAGAGGTAAAAAAAAAAAAAAAAAAAAATTGTGGAGTTTTGAAGAGGTAAAAAAAGGAACAAAAAATCAATGTTGGAGTTTTGAAGAGGTAAAAAAAAAAAAAAAAAAAGTTGGAGTTTTGAAGAGGTAAAAAAAAAAAAAGTTGGAGTTTTGAAGAGGTAAAAAAAGGAACAAAAATCAATGTTGGAGTTTTGAAGAGGTTAAAAAAAAAAAAAAAAAGTTGGAGTTTTGAAGAGGTAAAAAAAAAAAAAAAGTTGGAGTTTTGAAGAGGTAAAAAAAAAAAAATTTGGAGTTTTGAAGAGGTAAAAAAAAAAAAAAAATTGAGTTTGAAGAGGTAAAAAAAAAAAAAAAGTTGGAGTTTTGAAGAGGTAAAAAAAAAAAAAAAAAAAAATTGTGGAGTTTTGAAGAGGTAAAAAAAAAAAAAAAAAGTTGGAGTTTTGAAGAGGTAAAAAAAAAAAAAAAAAAATTGTGGAGTTTTGAAGAGGTAAAAAAAAAAAAAAGTTGGAGTTTTGAAGAGGTAAAAAAAAAAAAAAAATTGAGTTTTGAAGAGGTAAAAAAAAAAAAAAAAAAAAATTGTGGAGTTTTGAAGAGGTAAAAAAAGGAACAAAAAATCAATGTTGGAGTTTTGAAGAGGTAAAAAAAAAAAAAAAAAAAGTTGGAGTTTTGAAGAGGTAAAATAAAAAAAAAGTTGGAGTTTTGAAGAGGTAAAAAAAAAAAAAAAAAAGTTGGAGTTTTGAAGAGGTTAAAAAAAAAAAAAAAAAAATTGGAGTTTTGAAGAGGTAAAAAAAAAAAAAAGTTGGAGTTTTGAAGAGGTAAAAAAAAAAAAAAGTTGGAGTTTTGAAGAGGTAAAAAAAAAAAAAAGTTAGAGTTTTGAAGAGGTAAAAAAAAAAAAAAAAAAATTGTGGAGTTTTGAAGAGGTAAAAAAAAAAAAAAATTGAGTTTGAAGAGGTAAAAAAAAAAAAAGTTGGAGTTTTGAAGAGGTAAAAAAAAAAAAAAAAAAATTGTGGAGTTTTGAAGAGGTAAAAAAAAAAAAAAAAAAGTTGGAGTTTTGAAGAGGTAAAAAAAAAAAAAAAAAAATTGTGGAGTTTTGAAGAGGTAAAAAAAAAAAAAAGTTGGAGTTTTGAAGAGGTAAAAAAAAAAAAAAAATTGAGTTTTGAAGAGGTAAAAAAAAAAAAAAAAAAAATTGTGGAGTTTTGAAGAGGTAAAAAAAGGAAAAAAAATCAATGTTGGAGTTTTGAAGAGGTAAAAAAAAAAAAAAAAAAGTTGGAGTTTTGAAGAGGTAAAATAAAAAAAAAGTTGGAGTTTTGAAGAGGTAAAAAAAAAAAAAAAAAAAAGTTGGAGTTTTGAAGAGGTTAAAAAAAAAAAAAAAAATTGGAGTTTTGAAGAGGTAAAAAAAAAAAAAAGTTGGAGTTTTGAAGAGGTAAAAAAAAAAAAGTTGGAGTTTTGAAGAGGTAAAAAAAAAAAAAAAAAATTGAGTTTTGAAGAGGTAAAAAAAAAAAAAAAGTTGGAGTTTTGAAGAGGTTAAAAAAAAAAAAAAGTTGGAGTTTTGAAGAGGTAAAAAAAAAAAAAAAAAATTGAGTTTTGAAGAGGTAAATAAAAAAAAGTTGGAGTTTTGAAGAGGTAAAAAAAAAAAAAAGTTGGAGTTTTGAAGAGGTAAAAAAAGGAACAAAAAATCAATGTTGGAGTTTTGAAGAGGTAAAAAAAAAAAAAAAAAAAAGTTGGAGTTTTGAAGAGGTTAAAAAAAAAAAAAAAAGTTGGAGTTTTGAAGAGGTAAAAAAAAAAAAAAGTTGGAGTTTTGAAGAGGTAAAAAAAAAAAAAAGTTAGAGTTTTGAAGAGGTAAAAAAAAAAAAAAAATTGAGTTTTGAAGAGGTAAAAAAAAAAAAAAGTTGGAGTTTTGAAGAGGTAAAAAAAAAAAAAAAAAAAATTGTGGAGTTTTGAAGAGGTAAAAAAAAAAAATAAAAAATTGTGGAGTTTTGAAGAGGTAAAAAAAAAAAAAATGTTGGAGTTTTGAAGAGGTAAAAAAAAAAAAAAATTGAGTTTTGAAGAGGTAAAAAAAAAAAAAAAAAAAATTGTGGAGTTTTGAAGAGGTAAAAAAAGGAACAAAAAATCAATGTTGGAGTTTTGAAGAGGTAAAAAAAAAAAAAAAAAAGTTGGAGTTTTGAAGAGGTAAAATAAAAAAAAAGTTGGAGTTTTGAAGAGGTAAAAAAAAAAAAAAAGTTGGAGTTTTGAAGAGGTTAAAAAAAAAAAAAAAAAATTGTGGAATTTTGAAGAGGTAAAAAAAAAAAAAAAGTTGGAGTTTTGAAGAGGTAAAAAAAAAAAAAAAAATTGAGTTTTGAAGAGGTAAAAAAAGGAACAAAAAATCAATGTTGGAGTTTTGAAGAGGTAAAAAAAAAAAAAAAAAGTTGGAGTTTTGAAGAGGTAAAAAAAAAAAAAAAAAATTGTGGAGTTTTGAAGAGGTAAAAAAAAAAAAAAATTGAGTTTTGAAGAGGTAAAAAAAAAAAATGTGGAGTTTTGAAGAGGTAAAAAAAGGAACAAAAAATCAATGTTGGAGTTTTGAAGAGGTAAAAAAAAAAAAAAAAGTTGGAGTTTTGAAGAGGTAAAATAAAAAAAAGTTGGAGTTTTGAAGAGGTAAAAAAAAAGAAAAAAAGTTGGAGTTTTGAAGAGGTTAAAAAAAAAAAAAAAAAATTGTGGAATTTTGAAGAGGTAAAAAAAAAAAAAAAGTTGGAGTTTTGAAGAGGTAAAAAAAAAAAAAAAATTGAGTTTTGAAGAGGTAAAAAA
>NW_028258875.1:0-21598 GCF_982586985.1 Callionymus lyra
GATAAAACTCCAACATTGATTTTTTGTTCCTTTTTTTACCTCTTCAAAACTCCACAATTTTTTTTTTTTTTTTTTACCTCTTCAAAACTCAATTTTTTTTTTTTTTTTTTACCTCTTCAAAACTCCACAATTTTTTTTTTTTTTTTTTTTTACCTCTTCAAAACTCCAACTTTTTTTTTTTTTTTTTTTTTACCTCTTTTTTTTTTTTTTTTTTTTATTTTTTTTTACCTCTTCAAAACTCCAACATTGATTTTTTGTTCCTTTTTTTACCTCTTCAAAACTCCAACTTTTTTTTTTTTTTTACCTCTTCAAAACTCCAACTTTTTTTTTTTTTTACCTCTTCAAAACTCAATTTTTTTTTTTTTTTTTACCTCTTCAAAACTCCAACTTTTTTTTTTTTTACCTCTTCAAAACTCCAAATTTTTTTTTTTTTTTTTACCTCTTCAAAACTCTACAATTTTTTTTTTTTTTTTTTTTTACCTCTTCAAAACTCCAACTTTTTTTTTTTTTTACCTCTTCAAAACTCAAACTTTTTTTTTTTTTTTTTTTACCTCTTCAAAACTCCAACATTGATTTTTTGTTCCTTTTTTTACCTCTTCAAAACTCAATTTTTTTTTTTTTTTTTACCTCTTCAAAACTCCAACCTTTTTTTTTTTTTTACCTCTTCAAAACTCCACAATTTTTTTTTTTTTTTTTTTTACCTCTTCAAAACTCCAACTTTTTTTTTTTTTTTTTTTACCTCTTCAAAACTCCAACATTGATTTTTTGTTCCTTTTTTTACCTCTTCAAAACTCCAACTTTTTTTTTTTTTTTACCTCTTCAAAACTCAATTTTTTTTATTTTTTTTTTACCTCTTCAAAACTCCAACATTGATTTTTTGTTCCTTTTTTTACCTCTTCAAAACTCCTAAATTTTTTTTTTTTTTTTACCTCTTCAAAACTCCAACTTTTTTTTTTTTTTTACCTCTTCAAAACTCCACAATTCTTTTTATTTATTTTTTTTACCTCTTCAATACTCCAAATTTTTTTTTTTTTTACCTCTTCAAAACTCCACAATTTTTTTTATATATTTTTTTTACCTCTTCAAAACTCCAACTTTTTTTCTTTTTTTTTTTTTACCTCTTCAAAACTCATTTTTTTTTTTTTTTTTTACCTCTTCAAAACTCCAACTTTTTTTTTTTTTTTACCTCTTCAAAACTCCACAATTTTTTTTTTTTTTTTTTTTACCTCTTCAAAACTCCACAATTTTTTTTTTTTTTTTTTTTACCTCTTCAAAACTACAACTTTTTTTTTTTTTTACCTCTTCAAAACTCCAACTTTTTTTTTTTTTTTTTTACCTCTTCAAAACTCTACAATTTTTTTTTTTTTTTTTTTTTTACCTCTTCAAAACTCCAACTTTTTTTTTTTTTTACCTCTTCAAAACTCCAACTTTTTTTTTTTTTTTTTTTACCTCTTCAAAACTCCAACATTGATTTTTTGTTCCTTTTTTTACCTCTTCAAAACTCAATTTTTTTTTTTTTTTACCTCTTCAAAACTCCAACTTTTTTTTTTTTTTTACCTCTTCAAAACTCCACAATTTTTTTTTTTTTTTTTTTACCTCTTCAAAACTCCAACTTTTTTTTTTTTTTAACCTCTTCAAAACTCCAACTTTTTTTTTTTTTTTACCTCTTCAAAACTCTACAATTTTTTTTTTTTTTTTTTTTTTACCTCTTCAAAACTCCAACTTTTTTTTTATTTTACCTCTTCAAAACTCCAACTTTTTTTTTTTTTTTTTTTAGCTCTTCAAAACTCCAATATTGATTTTTTGTTCCTTTTTTTACCTCTTCAAAACTCCAACTTTTTTTTTTTTACCTCTTCAAAACTCAATTTTTTTTTTTTTTTTTTACCTCTTCAAAACTCCAACTTTTTTTTTTTTTTTTTTTACCTCTTCAAAACTCCAACATTGATTTTTTGTTCCTTTTTTTACCTCTTCAAAACTCAATTTTTTTTTTTTTTTACCTCTTCAAAACTCCAACTTTTTTTTTTTTTTTACCTCTTCAAAACTCCACAATTTTTTTTTTTTTTTTTTTACCTCTTCAAAACTCCAACTTTTTTTTTTTTTTAACCTCTTCAAAACTCCAACTTTTTTTTTTTTTTTTACCTCTTCAAAACTCTACAATTTTTTTTTTTTTTTTTTTTTTACCTCTTCAAAACTCCAACTTTTTTTTTATTTTACCTCTTCAAAACTCCAACTTTTTTTTTTTTTTTTTTTAGCTCTTCAAAACTCCAATATTGATTTTTTGTTCCTTTTTTTACCTCTTCAAAACTCCAACTTTTTTTTTTTTACCTCTTCAAAACTCAATTTTTTTTTTTTTTTTTTACCTCTTCAAAACTCCAACATTGATTTTTTGTTCCTTTTTTTACCTCTTCAACACTCCAAATTTTTTTTTTTTTTTTTTACCTCTTCAAAACTCCAATTTTTTTTTTTTTTTTACCTCTTCAAAACTCCAACTTTTTCTTTTTTTTTACCTCTTCAAAACTCAATTTTTTTTTATTTTTTTTTACCTCTTCAAAACTCCAACTTTTTTTTTTTTTTACCTCTTCAAAACTCCAACTTTTTTTTTTTTTTTTTTTACCTCTGCAAAACTCCAACATTGATTTTTTGTTCCTTTTTTTACCTCTTCAAAACTCCAACTTTTTTTTTTTTTACCTCTTCAAAACTCAATTTTTTTTTTTTTTTTTTACCTCTTCAAAACTCCAACATTGATTTTTTGTTCCTTTTTTTACCTCTTCAAAACTCCACAATTTTTTTTTTTTTTTTTTTTACCTCTTCAAAACTCCAACTTTTTTTTTTTTTTTTTTTACCTCTTCAAAACTCCAACATTGATTTTTTGTTCCTTTTTTTACCTCTTCAAAACTAAATTTTTTTTTTTTTTTTTTTACCTCTTCAAAACTCCAACATTTTTTATTTTTTTTACCTCTTCAAAACTCCACAAATTTTTTTATATTTTTTTTACCTCTTCAAAACTCCGCAATTTTTTATTTATTTTTTTTACCTCTTCAAAACTCCGCAATTTTTTATTTATTTTTTTTACCTCTTCAAAACTCCAACATTTTTTTTTTTTTTTACCTCTTCAAAACTCCAACATTGATTTTTTGTTCCTTTTTTTACCTCTTCAAAACTCCAACTTTTTTTTTTTTTTTACCTCTTCAAAACTCCAACATTGATTTTTTGTTCCTTTTTTTACCTCTTCAAAACTCCACAATTTTTTTTTTTTTTTTTTTTACCTCTTCAAAACTCAATTTTTTTTTTTTTTTTTACCTCTTCAAAACTCCAACTTTTTTTTTTTTTTTACCTCTTCAAAACTCCACAATTTTTTTTTTTTTTTTTTTTTACCTCTTCAAAACTCCAACTTTTTTTTTTTTACCTCTTCAAAACTCCAACATTGATTTTTTGTTCCTTTTTTTACCTCTTCAAAACTCCACAATTTTTTTTTTTTTTTTTTTTACCTCTTCAAAACTCCAACATTGATTTTTTGTTCCTTTTTTTACCTCTTCAAAACTCCAAATTTTTTTTTTTTTTTTTACCTCTTCAAAACTCCAATTTTTTTTTTTTTTTACCTCTTCAAAACTCCAACTTTTTTTTTTTTTTTTACCTCTTCAAAACTCCAACTTTTTTTTTTTTTTACCTCTTCAAAACTCCAACTTTTTTTTTTTTTTTTTTTACCTCTGCAAAACTCCAACATTGATTTTTTGTTCCTTTTTTTACCTCTTCAAAACTCCAACTTTTTTTTTTTTTTTTTTACCTCTTCAAAACTCCAACATTGATTTTTTGTTCCTTTTTTTACCTCTTCAAAACTCCACAATTTTTTTTTTTTTTTTTTTACCTCTTCAAAACTCCAACTTTTTTTTTTTTTTTTTACCTCTTCAAAACTCCAACATTGATTTTTTGTTCCTTTTTTTACCTCTTCAAAACTCAATTTTTTTTTTTTTTTTTTATCTCTTAAAAACTCCAACATTTTTTTTTTTTACCTCTTCAAAACTCAATTTTTTTTTTTTTTTTTTATCTCTTCAAAACTCCAACATTTTTTTTTTTTTACCTCTTCAAAACTCCACAAATTTTTTTTATATTTTTTTTACCTCTTCAAAACTCCACAATTTTTTATTTATTTTTTTTACCTCTTCAAAACTCCAACAATTTTTTTTTTTTTTACCTCTTCAAAACTCCAACATTGATTTTTTGTTCCTTTTTTTACCTCTTCAAAACTCCAACTTTTTTTTTTTTTTTACCTCTTCAAAATTCAATTTTTTTTTATTTTTTTTTTACCTCTTCAAAACTCCAACATTGATTTTTTGTTCCTTTTTTTACCTCTTCAAAACTCCACAATTTTTTTTTTTTTTTTTTTTACCTCTTCAAAACTCAATTTTTTTTTTTTTTTTTACCTCTTCAAAACTCAATTTTTTTTTTTTTTTTTACCTCTTCAAAACTCCACAATTTTTTTTTTTTTTTTTTTTACCTCTTCAAAACTACAACTTTTTTTTTTTTTTACCTCTTCAAAACTCCAACATTGATTTTTTGTTCCTTTTTTTACCTCTTCAAAACTCCAACTTTTTATTTTTTTTTAACTCTTCAAAACTCTAAAATTTTTTTTTTTTTTTTTTTACCTCTTCAAAACTCCAACTTTTTATTTTTTTTTACCTCTTCAAAACTCTAAAATTTTTTTTTTTTTTTTTTTTACCTCTTCAAAACTCCAACATTTTTATTTTTTTTACCTCTTCAAAACTCTACAATTTTTTTTTTTTTTTTTTACCTCTTCAAAACTCCAACATTTTTTTTTTTTTACCTCTTCAAAACTCCAACATTGATTTTTTGTTCCTTTTTTTACCTCTTCAAAACTCCAACTTTTTTTTTTTTTTTACCTCTTCAAAACTCCAACATTGATTTTTTGTTCCTTTTTTTACCTCTTCAAAACTCCACAATTTTTTTTTTTTTTTTTTTTACCTCTTCAAAACTCAATTTTTTTTTTTTTTTTTACCTCTTCAAAACTCCAACTTTTTTTTTTTTTTTACCTCTTCAAAACTCCACAATTTTTTTTTTTTTTTTTTTTACCTCTTCAAAACTCCAACTTTTTTTTTTTACCTCTTCAAAACTCCAACATTGATTTTTTGTTCCTTTTTTTACCTCTTCAAAACTCCACAATTTTTTTTTTTTTTTTTTTTACCTCTTCAAAACTCCAACATTGATTTTTTGTTCCTTTTTTTACCTCTTCAAAACTCCAAATTTTTTTTTTTTTTTTTTACCTCTTCAAAACTCCAATTTTTTTTTTTTTTTACCTCTTCAAAACTCCAACTTTTTTTTTTTTTTTTACCTCTTCAAAACTCCAACTTTTTTTTTTTTTTACCTCTTCAAAACTCCAACTTTTTTTTTTTTTTTTTTACCTCTGCAAAACTCCAACATTGATTTTTTGTTCCTTTTTTTACCTCTTCAAAACTCCAACTTTTTTTTTTTTTTTTTTACCTCTTCAAAACTCCAACATTGATTTTTTGTTCCTTTTTTTACCTCTTCAAAACTCCACAATTTTTTTTTTTTTTTTTTTTACCTCTTCAAAACTCCAACTTTTTTTTTTTTTTTTTACCTCTTCAAAACTCCAACATTGATTTTTTGTTCCTTTTTTTACCTCTTCAAAACTCAATTTTTTTTTTTTTTTTTTATCTCTTAAAAACTCCAACATTTTTTTTTTTTACCTCTTCAAAACTCAATTTTTTTTTTTTTTTTTTATCTCTTCAAAACTCCAACATTTTTTTTTTTTTACCTCTTCAAAACTCCACAAATTTTTTTTATATTTTTTTTACCTCTTCAAAACTCCACAATTTTTTATTTATTTTTTTTACCTCTTCAAAACTCCAACATTTTTTTTTTTTTTTACCTCTTCAAAACTCCAACATTGATTTTTTGTTCCTTTTTTTACCTCTTCAAAACTCCAACTTTTTTTTTTTTTTTACCTCTTCAAAATTCAATTTTTTTTTTTTTTTTTTTACCTCTTCAAAACTCCAACATTGATTTTTTGTTCCTTTTTTTACCTCTTCAAAACTCCACAATTTTTTTTTTTTTTTTTTTTACCTCTTCAAAACTCAATTTTTTTTTTTTTTTTTACCTCTTCAAAACTCCAACTTTTTTTTTTTTTTACCTCTTCAAAACTCCACAATTTTTTTTTTTTTTTTTTTTACCTCTTCAAAACTACAACTTTTTTTTTTTTTTACCTCTTCAAAACTCCAACATTGATTTTTTGTTCCTTTTTTTACCTCTTCAAAACTCCAACTTTTTATTTTTTTTTTTTTTTACCTCTTCAAAACTCAATTTTTTTTTAATTTTTTTTTTACCTCTTCAAAACTCCAACATTTTTTTTTTTTTTACCTCTTCAAAACTCAATTTTTTTTTTTTTTTTTTACCTCTTCAAAACTCCAACATTTTTTTTTTTTTTACCTCTTCAAAACTCAATTTTTTTTTTTTTTTTTTTACCTCTTCAAAACTCCAACATTTTTTTTTTTTTTACCTCTTCAAAACTCCACAAATTTTTTTATATTTATTTTACCTCTTCAAAACTCTACAATTTTTTTTTTTTTTTTTTACCTCTTCAAAACTCCAACATTGATTTTTTGTTCCTTTTTTTACCTCTTCAAAACTCCAACTTTTTTTTTTTTTTTACCTCTTCAAAACTCCACATTTTTTTTATTTATTTTTTTTACCTCTTCAATACTCCAATTTTTTTTTTTTTTTACCTCTTCAAAACTCCACAATTTTTTTTATATATTTTTTTTACCTCTTCAAAACTCCAACATTTTTTTTTTTTACCTCTTCAAATCTCTACAATTTTTTTTTTTTTTTTTTTTACCTCTTCAAAACTCCAACATTTTTTTTTTTTTTTACCTCTTCAAAACTCCAACATTGATTTTTTGTTCCTTTTTTTACCTCTTCAAAACTCCACATTTTTTTTTATTATTTTTTTTTACCTCTTCAAAACTCTACAATTTTTTTTTTTTTTTTTTACCTCTTCAAAACTCCATTTTTTTTTTTTTTACCTCTTCAAAACTCCAACATTGATTTTTTGTTCCTTTTTTTACCTCTTCAAAACTCCAACTTTTTTTTTTTTTTTACCTCTTCAAAACTCCAACTTTTTTTTTTTTTTTTACCTCTTCAAAACTCCAACTTTTTTTTTTTTTTACCTCTTCAAAACTCCAACTTTTTTTTTTTTTTTTTTTACCTCTGCAAAACTCCAACATTGATTTTTTGTTCCTTTTTTTACCTCTTCAAAACTCCAACTTTTTTTTTTTTTTTTTTACCTCTTCAAAACTCCAACATTGATTTTTTGTTCCTTTTTTTACCTCTTCAAAACTCCACAATTTTTTTTTTTTTTTTTTTTACCTCTTCAAAACTCCAACTTTTTTTTTTTTTTTTTTACCTCTTCAAAACTCCAACATTGATTTTTTGTTCCTTTTTTTACCTCTTCAAAACTCAATTTTTTTTTTTTTTTTTATCTCTTAAAAACTCCAACATTTTTTTTTTTTACCTCTTCAAAACTCAATTTTTTTTTTTTTTTTTATCTCTTCAAAACTCCAACATTTTTTTTTTTTACCTCTTCAAAACTCCACAAATTTTTTTTATATTTTTTTTACCTCTTCAAAACTCCACAATTTTTTATTTATTTTTTTTACCTCTTCAAAACTCCAACATTTTTTTTTTTTTTTACCTCTTCAAAACTCCAACATTGATTTTTTGTTCCTTTTTTTACCTCTTCAAAACTCCAACTTTTTTTTTTTTTTTACCTCTTCAAAATTCAATTTTTTTTTTTTTTTTTTTTACCTCTTCAAAACTCCAACATTGATTTTTTGTTCCTTTTTTTACCTCTTCAAAACTCCACAATTTTTTTTTTTTTTTTTTTTACCTCTTCAAAACTCAATTTTTTTTTTTTTTTTTACCTCTTCAAAACTCCAACTTTTTTTTTTTTTTTACCTCTTCAAAACTCCACAATTTTTTTTTTTTTTTTTTTTTACCTCTTCAAAACTACAACTTTTTTTTTTTTTTACCTCTTCAAAACTCCAACATTGATTTTTTGTTCCTTTTTTTACCTCTTCAAAACTCCAACTTTTTATTTTTTTTTTTTTTTACCTCTTCAAAACTCAATTTTTTTTTAATTTTTTTTTTACCTCTTCAAAACTCCAACATTTTTTTTTTTTTTACCTCTTCAAAACTCAATTTTTTTTTTTTTTTTTTTACCTCTTCAAAACTCCAACATTTTTTTTTTTTTTACCTCTTCAAAACTCAATTTTTTTTTTTTTTTTTTTACCTCTTCAAAACTCCAACATTTTTTTTTTTTTTTACCTCTTCAAAACTCCACAAATTTTTTTATATTTATTTTACCTCTTCAAAACTCTACAATTTTTTTTTTTTTTTTTTTACCTCTTCAAAACTCCAACATTGATTTTTTGTTCCTTTTTTTACCTCTTCAAAACTCCAACTTTTTTTTTTTTTTTACCTCTTCAAAACTCCACATTTTTTTTATTTATTTTTTTTACCTCTTCAATACTCCAATTTTTTTTTTTTTTTACCTCTTCAAAACTCCACAATTTTTTTTATATATTTTTTTTACCTCTTCAAAACTCCAACATTTTTTTTTTTTACCTCTTCAAATCTCTACAATTTTTTTTTTTTTTTTTTTTTACCTCTTCAAAACTCCAACATTTTTTTTTTTTTTTACCTCTTCAAAACTCCAACATTGATTTTTTGTTCCTTTTTTTACCTCTTCAAAACTCCACATTTTTTTTTATTATTTTTTTTTACCTCTTCAAAACTCTACAATTTTTTTTTTTTTTTTTACCTCTTCAAAACTCCATTTTTTTTTTTTTTACCTCTTCAAAACTCCAACATTGATTTTTTGTTCCTTTTTTTACCTCTTCAAAACTCCAACTTTTTTTTTTTTTTTACCTCTTCAAAACTCCAACTTTTTTTTTTTTTTACCTCTTCAAAACTCCAATTTTTTTTTTTTTTTTTTAACCTCTTCAAAACTCCAACTTTTTTTTTTTTTTTTACCTCTTCAAAACTCTTCAATTTTTTTTTTTTTTTCTTTTACCTCTTCAAAACTCCAACTTTTTTTTTTTTTTTTTTACCTCTTCAAAACTCCAACATTGATTTTTTGTTCCTTTTTTTACCTCTTCAAAACTCCAACTTTTTTTTTTTTTACCTCTTCAAAACTCAATTTTTTTTTTTTTTTTTTTTACCTCTTCAAAACTCCAACATTGATTTTTTGTTCCTTTTTTTACCTCTTCAAAACTCCAAATTTTATTTTATTTTTTTTTACCTCTTCAAAACTCCAAATTTTTTTATTTTTTTTTTACCTCTTCAAAACTCCAACATTGATTTTTTGTTCCTTTTTTTACCTCTTCAAAACTCAATTTTTTTATTTTTTTTTACCTCTTCAAAACTCCAACTTTTTTTTTTTTTTTACCTCTTCAAAACTCCAACTTTTTTTTTTTTTTTACCTCTTCAAAACTCCAACTTTTTTTTTTTTTTACCTCTTCAAAACTCCAACTTTTTTTTTTTTTTACCTCCTCAAAACTCCAACTTTTTTTTTTTTTTTTTTTACCTCTTCAAAACTCCAACATTGATTTTTTGTTCCTTTTTTTACCTCTTCAAAACTCCAACTTTTTTTTTTTTACCTCTTCAAAACTCAATTTTTTTTTTTTTTTTTTTACCTCTTCAAAACTCCAACATTGATTTTTTGTTCCTTTTTTTACCTCTTCAAAACTCCAAATTTTATTTTATTTTTTTTTACCTCTTCAAAACTCCAAATTTTTTTATTTTTTTTTTACCTCTTCAAAACTCCAACATTGATTTTTTGTTCCTTTTTTTACCTCTTCAAAACTCAATTTTTTTTTTTTTTTTACCTCTTCAAAACTCCAACTTTTTTTTTTTTTTACCTCTTCAAAACTCCACAATTTTTTTTTTTTTTTTTTTTACCTCTTCAAAACTCCAACTTTTTTTTTTTTTTACCTCTTCAAAACTCCAACTTTTTTTTTTTTTTTACCTCTTCAAAACTCCAACTTTTTTTTTTTTTTACCTCTTCAAAACTCCAATTTTTTTTTTTTTTTTTTAACCTCTTCAAAACTCCAACTTTTTATTTTTTTTTTACCTCTTCAAAACTCTACAATTTTTTTTTTTTTTTCTTTTACCTCTTCAAAACTCCAACTTTTTTTTTTTTTTTTTTTACCTCTTCAAAACTCCAACATTGATTTTTTGTTCCTTTTTTTACCTCTTCAAAACTCCAACTTTTTTTTTTTTTACCTCTTCAAAACTCAATTTTTTTTTATTTTTTTTTTACCTCTTCAAAACTCCAACATTGATTTTTTGTTCCTTTTTTTACCTCTTCAAAACTCCAAATTTTATTTTATTTTTTTTTACCTCTTCAAAACTCCAAATTTTTTTTTTTTTTTTTTACCTCTTCAAAACTCCAACTTTTTTTTTTTTTTTTACCTCTTCAAAACTCTACAATTTTTTTTCTTTTTTTTTTTTTTACCTCTTCAAAACTCCAACTTTTTTTTTTTTTTTTTTTACCTCTTCAAAACTCCAACATTGATTTTTTGTTCCTTTTTTTACCTCTTCAAAACTCAATTTTTTTTTTTTTTTTTACCTCTTCAAAACTCCAACTTTTTTTTTTTTTTTACCTCTTCAAAACTCCAACTTTTTTTTTTTTTTACCTCTTCAAAACTCCAACTTTTTTTTTTTTTTTACCTCTTCAAAACTCCAACTTTTTTTTTTTTTTACCTCTTCAAAACTCCAACTTTTTTTTTTTTTTTTACCTCTTCAAAACTCTACAATTTTTTTTTTTTTTTTTTATTTGACCTCTTCAAAACTCCAACTTTTTTTTTTTTTTTTTTACCTCTTCAAAACTCCAACATTGATTTTTTGTTCCTTTTTTTACCTCTTCAAAACTCCAACTTTTTTTTTTTTTACCTCTTCAAAACTCAATTTTTTTTTTTTTTTTTTTTTTACCTCTTCAAAACTCCAACATTGATTTTTTGTTCCTTTTTTTACCTCTTCAAAACTCCAAATTTTTTTTTTTTTTACCTCTTCAAAACTCCAATTTTTTTTTTTTTTTTTTACCTCTTCAAAACTCCAACTTTTTTTTTTTTTTTTACCTCTTCAAAACTCTACAATTTTTTTTTTTTTTTTTTTTTAACCTCTTCAAAACTCCAACTTTTTTTTTTTTTACCTCTTCAAAACTCCAACTTTTTTTTTTTTTTTTTTTACCTCTTCAAAACTCCAACATTGATTTTTTGTTCCTTTTTTTACCTCTTCAAAACTCCAACTTTTTTTTTTTTTTTTTTTACCTCTTCAAAACTCCAACATTGATTTTTTTTTTTACCTCTTCAAAACTCCAACATTGATTTTTTGTTCCTTTTTTTACCTCTTCAAAACTGAATTTTTTTTTATTTATTTTTTATCTCTTCAAAACTCCAACATTGATTTTTTGTTCCTTTTTTTACCTCTTCAAAACTCCAAATTTTTTTTTTTTTTTTTTTTACCTCTTCAAAACTCAATTTTTTTTTTTTTTTTTTTTTACCTCTTCAAAACTCCAACATTTTTTTTTTTTTTACCTCTTCAAATCTCTACAATTTTTTTTTTTTTTTTTTTTTACCTCTTCAAAACTCCAACATTTTTTTTTTTTTTACCTCTTCAAAACTCCAACATTGATTTTTTGTTCCTTTTTTTACCTCTTCAAAACTCCACATTTTTTTTTATTTTTTTTTTTTACCTCTTCAAAACTCCAACTTTTTATTTTTTTTTACCTCTTCAAAACTCTACAATTTTTTTTTTTTTTTTTACCTCTTCAAAACTCCATCATTTTTTTTTTTTTTACCTCTTCAAAACTCCAACATTGATTTTTTGTTCCTTTTTTTACCTCTTCAAAACTCCAACTTTTTTTTTTTTTTTACCTCTTCAAAACTCCAACATTGATTTTTTGTTCCTTTTTTTACCTCTTCAAAACTCAATTTTTTTTAAATTTTTTTTTTACCTCTTCAAAACTCCAACATTGATTTTTTGTTCCTTTTTTTACCTCTTCAAAACTCCAAATATTTTTTTTTTTTTTTTTTTACCTCTTCAAAACTCCAACTTTTTTTTTTTTTTTACCTCTTCAAAACTCCACAATTTTTTTTTTTTTTTTTTTACCTCTTCAAAACTCCAACTTTTTTTTTTTTTTACCTCTTCAAAACTCCAACTTTTTTTTTTTTTTTTTTTACCTCTTCAAAACTCCAACATTGATTTTTTGTTCCTTTTTTTACCTCTTCAAAACTCAATTTTTTTTTTTTTTTTTACCTCTTCAAAACTCCAACTTTTTTTTTTTTTTTACCTCTTCAAAACTCCAACTTTTTTTTTTTTTTACCTCTTCAAAACTCCAACTTTTTTTTTTTTTTTTACCTCTTCAAAACTCTACAATTTTTTTTTTTTTTTTTTTTTTACCTCTTCAAAACTCCAACTTTTTTTTTATTTGACCTCTTCAAAACTCCAACTTTTTTTTTTTTTTTTTTACCTCTTCAAAACTCCAACATTGATTTTTTGTTCCTTTTTTTACCTCTTCAAAACTCCAACTTTTTTTTTTTTTACCTCTTCAAAACTCAATTTTTTTTTTTTTTTTTTTTACCTCTTCAAAACTCCAACATTGATTTTTTGTTCCTTTTTTTACCTCTTCAAAACTCCAAATTTTTTTTTTTTTTACCTCTTCAAAACTCCAATTTTTTTTTTTTTTTTTTACCTCTTCAAAACTCCAACTTTTTTTTTTTTTTTTACCTCTTCAAAACTCTACAATTTTTTTTTTTTTTTTTTTTTAACCTCTTCAAAACTCCAACTTTTTTTTTTTTTACCTCTTCAAAACTCCAACTTTTTTTTTTTTTTTTTTTACCTCTTCAAAACTCCAACATTGATTTTTTGTTCCTTTTTTTACCTCTTCAAAACTCCAACTTTTTTTTTTTTTTTTTTTACCTCTTCAAAACTCCAACATTGATTTTTTTTTTTACCTCTTCAAAACTCCAACATTGATTTTTTGTTCCTTTTTTTACCTCTTCAAAACTGAATTTTTTTTTATTTTTTTTTTATCTCTTCAAAACTCCAACATTGATTTTTTGTTCCTTTTTTTACCTCTTCAGAACTCCAAATTTTTTTTTTTTTTTTTTTACCTCTTCAAAACTCAATTTTTTTTAATTTTTTTTTTTACCTCTTCAAAACTCCAACATTTTTTTTTTTTTTACCTCTTCAAATCTCTACAATTTTTTTTTTTTTTTTTTTTTACCTCTTCAAAACTCCAACATTTTTTTTTTTTTTTACCTCTTCAAAACTCCAACATTGATTTTTTGTTCCTTTTTTTACCTCTTCAAAACTCCACATTTTTTTTTTTTTTTTTTTTTACCTCTTCAAAACTCCAACTTTTTATTTTTTTTTACCTCTTCAAAACTCTACAATTTTTTTTTTTTTTTTTTACCTCTTCAAAACTCCATCATTTTTTTTTTTTTTACCTCTTCAAAACTCCAACATTGATTTTTTGTTCCTTTTTTTACCTCTTCAAAACTCCAACTTTTTTTTTTTTTTTACCTCTTCAAAACTCCAACATTGATTTTTTGTTCCTTTTTTTACCTCTTCAAAACTCAATTTTTTTTAAATTTTTTTTTTACCTCTTCAAAACTCCAACATTGATTTTTTGTTCCTTTTTTTACCTCTTCAAAACTCCAAATATTTTTTTTTTTTTTTTTTTACCTCTTCAAAACTCAATTTTTTTTTTTTTTTTACCTCTTCAAAACTCCAACTTTTTTTTTTTTTACCTCTTCAAAACTCCAACTTTTTTTTTTTTTTTACCTCTTCAAAACTCCAACTTTTTTTTTTTTTTACCTCTTCAAAACTCCAACTTTTTTTTTTTTTTTTTTACCTCTTCAAAACTCCAACATTGATTTTTTGTTCCTTTTTTTACCTCTTCAAAACTCCAAATTTTATTTAATTTTTTTTTACCTCTTCAAAACTCCAAATTTTTTTATTTTTTTTTTACCTCTTCAAAACTCCAACATTGATTTTTTGTTCCTTTTTTTACCTCTTCAAAACTCAATTTTTTTTTTTTTTTTACCTCTTCAAAACTCCAACTTTTTTTTTTTTTTACCTCTTCAAAACTCCAACTTTTTTTTTTTTTTTACCTCTTCAAAACTCCAACTTTTTTTTTTTTTTACCTCTTCAAAACTCCAACTTTTTTTTTTTTTTTTTTTACCTCTTCAAAACTCCAACATTGATTTTTTGTTCCTTTTTTTACCTCTTCAAAACTCAATTTTTTTTTTTTTTTTACCTCTTCAAAACTCCAACTTTTTTTTTTTTTTTACCTCTTCAAAACTCCAACTTTTTTTTTTTTTTACCTCTTCAAAACTCCACAATTTTTTTTTTTTTTTTTTTTACCTCTTCAAAACTCCAACTTTTTTTTTTTTTTACCTCTTCAAAACTCCAATTTTTTTTTTTTTTTTTTAACCTCTTCAAAACTCCAACTTTTTTTTTTTTTTTACCTCTTCAAAACTCTACAATTTTTTTTTTTTTTTTTTTTTACCTCTTCAAAACTCCAACTTTTTTTTTTATTTTACCTCTTCAAAACTCCAACTTTTTTTTTTTTTTTTACCTCTTCAAAACTCCAACATTGATTTTTTGTTCCTTTTTTTACCTCTTCAAAACTCCAACTTTTTTTTTTTTTACCTCTTCAAAACTCTTTTTTTTTTTTTTTTTTTTACCTCTTCAAAACTCCAACATTGATTTTTTGTTCCTTTTTTTACCTCTTCAAAACTCCAAATTTTATTTTATTTTTTTTTACCTCTTCAAAACTCCAAATTTTTTTTTTTTTTTTTTTACCTCTTCAAAACTCCAACTTTTTTTTTTTTTTTTACCTCTTCAAAACTCTACAATTTTTTTTTTTTTTTTTTTTTACCTCTTCAAAACTCCAACCTTTTTTTTTTTTTACCTCTTCAAAACTCCAACTTTTTTTTTTTTTTTTTTTACCTCTTCAAAACTCCAACATTGATTTTTTGTTCCTTTTTTTACCTCTTCAAAACTCCAACTTTTTTTTTTTTTTTACCTCTTCAAAACTCCAACTTTTTTTTTTTTTACCTCTTCAAAACTCCAAATTTTTTTATTTTTTTTTTAACCTCTTCAAAACTCCAACATTGATTTTTTGTTCCTTTTTTTACCTCTTCAAAACTCCAACATTGATTTTTTGTTCCTTTTTTTACCTCTTCAAAACTCCAAATTTTATTTTATTTTTTTTTACCTCTTCAAAACTCAATTTTTTTTTTTTTTTTTTTACCTCTTCAAAACTCCAACATTGATTTTTTGTTCCTTTTTTTACCTCTTCAAAACTCCAATTTTTTTTCTTTTTTTACCTCTTCAAAACTCCAATTTTTTTTTTTTTTTTACCTCTTCAAAACTCCAACTTTTTTTTTTTTTTTTACCTCTTCAAAACTCTACAATTTTTTTTTTTTTTTTTTTTTTTACCTCTTCAAAACTCCAACTTTTTTTTTTTTTACCTCTTCAAAACTCCAACATTGATTTTTTGTTCCTTTTTTTACCTCTTCAAAACTCCAACTTTTTTTTTTTTTTTTTTTACCTCTTCAAAACTCCAACATTGATTTTTTTTTTTACCTCTTCAAAACTCCAACATTGATTTTTTGTTCCTTTTTTACCTCTTCAAAACTGAATTTTTTTTTATTTTTTTTTTATCTCTTCAAAACTCCAACATTGATTTTTTGTTCCTTTTTTTACCTCTTCAAAACTCCAAATTTTTTTTTTTTTTTTTTTTTACCTCTTCAAAACTCAATTTTTTTTTTTTTTTTTTTTACCTCTTCAAAACTCCAACATTTTTTTTTTTTTACCTCTTCAAATCTCTACAATTTTTTTTTTTTTTTTTTTTACCTCTTCAAAACTCCAACATTGATTTTTTGTTCCTTTTTTTACCTCTTCAAAACTCCACATTTTTTTTTTTTTTTTTTTTTTACCTCTTCAAAACTCCACAATTTTTTATTTATTTTTTTTACCTCTTCAAAACTCCAACATTTTTTTTTTTTTTTACCTCTTCAAAACTCCAACATTGATTTTTTGTTCCTTTTTTTACCTCTTCAAAACTCCAACTTTTTTTTTTCTTTTTACCTCTTCAAAATTCAATTTTTTTTTTTTTTTTTTTACCTCTTCAAAACTCCAACATTGATTTTTTGTTCCTTTTTTTACCTCTTCAAAACTCCACAATTATTTTTTTTTTTTTTTTTACCTCTTCAAAACTCAATTTTTTTTTTTTTTTTTTACCTCTTCAAAACTCCAACTTTTTTTTTTTTTTTACCTCTTCAAAACTCCACAATTTTTTTTTTTTTTTTTTTTTTACCTCTTCAAAACTACAACTTTTTTTTTTTTTTACCTCTTCAAAACTCCAACATTGATTTTTTGTTCCTTTTTTTACCTCTTCAAAACTCCACAATTTTTTTTTATTATTTTTTTTACCTCTTCAAAACTCCAACTTTTTTTTTTTTTTTACCTCTTCAAAACTCCAACATTTTTATTTTTTTTACCTCTTCAAAACACTACAATTTTTTTTTTTTTTTTTTACCTCTTCAAAACTCCAACATTTTTTTTTTTTACCTCTTCAAAACTCCAACATTGATTTTTTGTTCCTTTTTTTACCTCTTCAAAACTCCAACTTTTTTTTTTTTTTTACCTCTTCAAAACTCAATTTTTTTTTATTTTTTTTTTTACCTCTTCAAAACTCCAACATTGATTTTTTGTTCCTTTTTTTACCTCTTCAAAACTCCTAAATTTTTTTTTTTTTTTTTACCTCTTCAAAACTCCAACTTTTTTTTTTTTTTTACCTCTTCAAAACTCCACAATTCTTTTTATTTATTTTTTTTACCTCTTCAATACTCCAAATTTTATTTTTTTTTACCTCTTCAAAACTCCACAATTTTTTTTATATATTTTTTTTACCTCTTCAAAACTCCAACTTTTTTTCTTTTTTTTTTTTACCTCTTCAAAACTCCACAATTTTTTTTTTTTTTTTTTTTACCTCTTCAAAACTCATTTTTTTTTTTTTTTTTTACCTCTTCAAAACTCCAACTTTTTTTTTATTTTACCTCTTCAAAACTCCAACTTTTTTTTTTTTTTTTTTTAGCTCTTCAAAACTCCAACATTGATTTTTTGTTCCTTTTTTTACCTCTTCAAAACTCCAACTTTTTTTTTTTTTACCTCTTCAAAACTCAATTTTTTTTTTTTTTTTTTACCTCTTCAAAACTCCAACATTGATTTTTTGTTCCTTTTTTTACCTCTTCAAAACTCCAAATTTTTTTTTTTTTTTTTTACCTCTTCAAAACTCCAATTTTTTTTTTTTTTTTACCTCTTCAAAACTCCAACTTTTTTTTATTTTTTTTTTACCTCTTCAAAACTCCAATTTTTTTTTTTTTTTACCTCTTCAAAACTCCAACTTTTTTTTATTTTTTTTTTACCTCTTCAAAACTCCAACATTTTTTTTTTTTACCTCTTCAAAACTCAATTTTTTTTTTTTTTTTTTTTTACCTCTTCAAAACTCCAACTTTTTTTTTATTTTACCTCTTCAAAACTCCAACTTTTTTTTTTTTTTTTTTTACCTCTTCAAAACTCCAACATTGATTTTTTGTTCCTTTTTTTACCTCTTCAAAACTCCAACTTTTTTTTTTTTTACCTCTTCAAAACTCAATTTTTTTTTTTTTTTTTTACCTCTTCAAAACTCCAACATTGATTTTTTGTTCCTTTTTTTACCTCTTCAAAACTCCACAATTTTTTTTTTTTTTTTTTTACCTCTTCAAAACTCCAACTTTTTTTTTTTTTTTTTTTACCTCTTCAAAACTCCAACATTGATTTTTTGTTCCTTTTTTTACCTCTTCAAAACTCAATTTTTTTTAATTTTTTTTTTACCTCTTCAAAACTCCAACATTTTTTTTTTTTACCTCTTCAAAACTCAATTTTTTTTTTTTTACCTCTTCAAAACTCCAACATTTTTTATTTTTTTTACCTCTTCAAAACTCCACAAATTTTTTTATATTTTTTTTACCTCTTCAAAACTCCGCAATTTTTTATTTATTTTTTTTACCTCTTCAAAACTCCAACATTTTTTTTTTTTTTACCTCTTCAAAACTCCAACATTGATTTTTTGTTCCTTTTTTTACCTCTTCAAAACTCCAACTTTTTTTTTTTTTTTTTACCTCTTCAAAATTCAATTTTTTTTTTTTTTTTTTTTACCTCTTCAAAACTCCAACATTGATTTTTTGTTCCTTTTTTTACCTCTTCAAAACTCCACAATTTTTTTTTTTTTTTTTTTTACCTCTTCAAAACTCAATTTTTTTTTTTTTTTTTTTTTACCTCTTCAAAACTCCACAATTTTTTTTTTTTTTTTTTTTACCTCTTCAAAACTCCAACTTTTTTTTTTTTACCTCTTCAAAACTCCAACTTTTTTTTTTTTTTTACCTCTTCAAAACTCCACAATTTTTTTTTTTTTTTTTTTTTACCTCTTCAAAACTACAACTTTTTTTTTTTTTTACCTCTTCAAAACTCCAACATTGATTTTTTGTTCCTTTTTTTACCTCTTCAAAACTCCAACTTTTTTTTTTTTTACCTCTTCAAAACTCAATTTTTTTTTTTTTTTTTTACCTCTTCAAAACTCCAACATTGATTTTTTGTTCCTTTTTTTACCTCTTCAAAACTCCACAATTTTTTTTTTTTTTTTTTTACCTCTTCAAAACTCCAACTTTTTTTTTTTTTTTTTTTACCTCTTCAAAACTCCAACATTGATTTTTTGTTCCTTTTTTTACCTCTTCAAAACTCAATTTTTTTTAATTTTTTTTTTACCTCTTCAAAACTCCAACATTTTTTTTTTTTACCTCTTCAAAACTCAATTTTTTTTTTTTTACCTCTTCAAAACTCCAACATTTTTTATTTTTTTTACCTCTTCAAAACTCCACAAATTTTTTTATATTTTTTTTACCTCTTCAAAACTCCGCAATTTTTTATTTATTTTTTTTACCTCTTCAAAACTCCAACATTTTTTTTTTTTTTACCTCTTCAAAACTCCAACATTGATTTTTTGTTCCTTTTTTTACCTCTTCAAAACTCCAACTTTTTTTTTTTTTTTTTACCTCTTCAAAATTCAATTTTTTTTTTTTTTTTTTTTACCTCTTCAAAACTCCAACATTGATTTTTTGTTCCTTTTTTTACCTCTTCAAAACTCCACAATTTTTTTTTTTTTTTTTTTTACCTCTTCAAAACTCAATTTTTTTTTTTTTTTTTTACCTCTTCAAAACTCCACAATTTTTTTTTTTTTTTTTTTTTACCTCTTCAAAACTCCAACTTTTTTTTTTTTACCTCTTCAAAACTCCAACTTTTTTTTTTTTTTTACCTCTTCAAAACTCCACAATTTTTTTTTTTTTTTTTTTTTTACCTCTTCAAAACTACAACTTTTTTTTTTTTTTACCTCTTCAAAACTCCAACATTGATTTTTTGTTCCTTTTTTTACCTCTTCAAAACTCCAACTTTTTTTTTTTTTTTACCTCTTCAAAACTCCAACTTTTTTTTTTTTTTACCTCTTCAAAACTCAATTTTTTTTTTTTTTTTTACCTCTTCAAAACTCCAACTTTTTTTTTTTTTACCTCTTCAAAACTCTACAATTTTTTTTTTTTTTTTTTTTTACCTCTTCAAAACTCCAACTTTTTTTTTTTTTTACCTCTTCAAAACTCAAACTTTTTTTTTTTTTTTTTTTACCTCTTCAAAACTCCAACATTGATTTTTTGTTCCTTTTTTTACCTCTTCAAAACTCAATTTTTTTTTTTTTTTTACCTCTTCAAAACTCCAACCTTTTTTTTTTTTTTACCTCTTCAAAACTCCACAATTTTTTTTTTTTTTTTTTTTACCTCTTCAAAACTCCAACTTTTTTTTTTTTTTTTTTTACCTCTTCAAAACTCCAACATTGATTTTTTGTTCCTTTTTTTACCTCTTCAAAACTCCAACTTTTTTTTTTTTTTTACCTCTTCAAAACTCAATTTTTTTTTATTTTTTTTTTTACCTCTTCAAAACTCCAACATTGATTTTTTGTTCCTTTTTTTACCTCTTCAAAACTCCTAAATTTTTTTTTTTTTTTTACCTCTTCAAAACTCCAACTTTTTTTTTTTTTTTACCTCTTCAAAACTCCACAATTCTTTTTATTTATTTTTTTTACCTCTTCAATACTCCAAATTTTTTTTTTTTTTACCTCTTCAAAACTCCACAATTTTTTTTATATATTTTTTTTACCTCTTCAAAACTCCAACTTTTTTTCTTTTTTTTTTTTTACCTCTTCAAAACTCCACAATTTTTTTTTTTTTTTTTTTACCTCTTCAAAACTCTTTTTTTTTTTTTTTTTTTTACCTCTTCAAAACTCCAACTTTTTTTTTTTTTTTACCTCTTCAAAACTCCACAATTTTTTTTTTTTTTTTTTTTACCTCTTCAAAACTACAACTTTTTTTTTTTTTTACCTCTTCAAAACTCCAACTTTTTTTTTTTTTTTTTTACCTCTTCAAAACTCTACAATTTTTTTTTTTTTTTTTTTTTTACCTCTTCAAAACTCCAACTTTTTTTTTTTTTTACCTCTTCAAAACTCCAACTTTTTTTTTTTTTTTTTTTACCTCTTCAAAACTCCAACATTGATTTTTTGTTCCTTTTTTTACCTCTTCAAAACTCAATTTTTTTTTTTTTTTACCTCTTCAAAACTCCAACTTTTTTTTTTTTTTTACCTCTTCAAAACTCCACAATTTTTTTTTTTTTTTTTTTACCTCTTCAAAACTCCAACTTTTTTTTTTTTTTAACCTCTTCAAAACTCCAACTTTTTTTTTTTTTTTTACCTCTTCAAAACTCTACAATTTTTTTTTTTTTTTTTTTTTTACCTCTTCAAAACTCCAACTTTTTTTTTATTTTACCTCTTCAAAACTCCAACTTTTTTTTTTTTTTTTTTTAGCTCTTCAAAACTCCAATATTGATTTTTTGTTCCTTTTTTTACCTCTTCAAAACTCCAACTTTTTTTTTTTTACCTCTTCAAAACTCAATTTTTTTTTTTTTTTTTTACCTCTTCAAAACTCCAACTTTTTTTTTTTTTTTTTTTACCTCTTCAAAACTCCAACATTGATTTTTTGTTCCTTTTTTTACCTCTTCAAAACTCAATTTTTTTTTTTTTTTACCTCTTCAAAACTCCAACTTTTTTTTTTTTTTTACCTCTTCAAAACTCCACAATTTTTTTTTTTTTTTTTTTACCTCTTCAAAACTCCAACTTTTTTTTTTTTTTAACCTCTTCAAAACTCCAACTTTTTTTTTTTTTTTTACCTCTTCAAAACTCTACAATTTTTTTTTTTTTTTTTTTTTACCTCTTCAAAACTCCAACTTTTTTTTTATTTTACCTCTTCAAAACTCCAACTTTTTTTTTTTTTTTTTTTAGCTCTTCAAAACTCCAATATTGATTTTTTGTTCCTTTTTTTACCTCTTCAAAACTCCAACTTTTTTTTTTTTACCT
>NW_028258876.1:0-12500 GCF_982586985.1 Callionymus lyra
GCCCTCTCCGGAATCAAACCCTGATTCCCCGTTACCCGTTGTCACCATGGTAGGCGCATAAACTGCCATCGAAAGTTGATAGGGCAGACATTCGAAAGAGACGTCGCCGCCACGGGGGCCAGCGATCTGCTCAAAGTTATCAAGAGTCGTCAAGTTGGCCGGGGGGCCCCCCACACGCCCCGGAGGACGAGGGGGAAACACACCCCGCATGGGTTTAGGAACCGATAAATGCGTGCCTTCCCGGAGGTCGGTCACGGTAGCATGTATTAGCTCTGGAATTGCCACAGTTGTCCAAGTAGGGTTGGAGCGATCAAAGGAACCATAACTGATTTAATGAGCCGTTCGCAGTTTCACTGTACATGCCGTGTGTACTTAGACTTGCATGGCTTAATCTTTGAGACAAGCATATGCTACTGGCAGGATCAACCAGGTAGCACCAAGTGTGCCCCCGAACCGATACCGGGTGCCGGGGGACTCGGGTTGGCCAGACCCTTGTCCCCACACCTTTCTCCGCTCGACAGCAACGAGGTGGCGCCCAACTCCCGACAGGTGTCGGCCAAATCGGGGACGGGCGTCTTGGCTTTTACGCACCGCCTGTGGGCTCCGGAGGACATATCCGGAGTCTGTCTCTTTCGCCCACAGGACTCCTTGACAACAAACACGATCCCAAGAAGTGTGTTTCCGCGGATGCACATCGCTCCTGCCTCACCGCGAGGCCGAGTTAACGGCCAAGGGGACGGCGGCGAAGGCGCGCGTGTAGAACCACTGGGTCAGACGGGACGCCTCGGTCTCACTGGAGGTTTCGGCAGAGGTGGCAAGCCACAACGCTTGATCGGACCCGCTAAGTCCGGAGGAACCGTCCGCCCGCAATGGGTGGGGGCCCTCCGATGGCGGGTCACGTTGGCAGATCGGTCATCGGTGTAGGTGGTATCACAGTGCGTCCATGACGCGCGAAGGTCGGCTTGAGCCTGAGCTCTTTCCCCGCCGCCTGCGCTGGAGCTCGATACTCTGTCCAAGTATCCTTCGCTCCTATTAACCTCTAGGTGGTTGCGCTCGTGACATCAAAAAGACCACTTTTTGAAGAGCAGTCACACTCGGAAAAAATTTCTTTCGTCAGGCAAAAGAACCAGAGTTCTCCGCGGCCATCCACTTCCAACCTTGTCCGACTTTGAGGCACCAGGCTCGGCCACCCTCCGAGCCTTTTCCTTCCCTCTCCTGTTATGGTGCCTCCCTATTAACCTCTAGGTGGTTGCGCTCGTGACATCAAAAAGACCACTTTTTGAGGAGCAGTCACACTCGGAAAAAATTTCTTTCGTCAGGCAAAAGAACCAGAGTTCTCCGCGGCCATCCACTCCAACCTTGTCCGACTTTGAGGCACCAGGCTCGGCCACCCTCCGAGCCTTTTCCTTCCCTCTCCTGTTATGGTGCCTCCCTATTAACCTCTAGGTGGTTGCGCTCGTGACATCAAAAAGACCACTTTTTGAAGAGCAGTCACACTCGGAAAAAATTTCTTTCGTCAGGCAAAAGAACCAGAGTTCTCCGCGGCCATCCACTCCAACCTTGTCCGACTTTGAGGCACCAGGCTCGGCCACCCTCCGAGCCTTTTCCTTCCCTCTCCTCTCCTGTTATGGTGCCTCCCTATTAACCTCTAGGTGGTTGCGCTCGTGACATCAAAAAGACCACTTTTTGAGGAGCAGTCACACTCGGAAAAAATTTCTTTCGTCAGGCAAAAGAACCAGAGTTCTCCGCGGCCATCCACTCCAACCTTGTCCGACTTTGAGGCACCAGGCTCGGCCACCCTCCGAGCCTTTTCCTTCCCTCTCCTGTTATGGTGCCTCCCTATTAACCTCTAGGTGGTTGCGCTCGTGACATCAAAAAGACCACTTTTTGAAGAGCAGTCACACTCGGAAAAAATTTCTTTCGTCAGGCAAAAGAACCAGAGTTCTCCGCGGCCATCCACTCCAACCTTGTCCGACTTTGAGGCACCAGGCTCGGCCACCCTCCGAGCCTTTTCCTTCCCTCTCCTGTTATGGTGCCTCCCTATTAACCTCTAGGTGGTTGCGCTCGTGACATCAAAAAGACCACTTTTTGAGGAGCAGTCACACTCGGAAAAAATTTCTTTCGTCAGGCAAAAGAACCAGAGTTCTCCGCGGCCATCCACTCCAACCTTGTCCGACTTTGAGGCACCAGGCTCGGCCACCCTCCGAGCCTTTTCCTTCCCTCTCCTGTTATGGTGCCTCCCTATTAACCTCTAGGTGGTTGCGCTCGTGACATCAAAAAGACCACTTTTTGCAGAGCAGTCACACTCGGAAAAAATTTCTTTCGTCAGGCAAAAGAACCAGAGTTTTCAGCGGCCATCCACTCCAACCTTGTCCGATTTTGAGGCACCAGGCTCGGCCACCCTCCGAGCCTTTTCACTCCCTCTCCTGTTATGGTGCCTCCCTATTAACCTCTAGGTGGTTGCGCTCGTGACATCAAAAAGACCACTTTTTGAGGAGCAGTCACACTCGGAAAAAATTTCTTTCGTCAGGCAAAAGAACCAGAGTTCTCCGCGGCCATCCACTCCAACCTTGTCCGACTTTGAGGCACCAGGCTCGGCCACCCTCCGAGCCTTTTCCTTCCCTCTCCTGTTATGGTGCCTCCCTATTAACCTCTAGGTGGTTGCGCTCGTGACATCAAAAAGACCACTTTTTGCAGAGCAGTCACACTCGGAAAAAATTTCTTTCGTCAGGCAAAAGAACCAGAGTTTTCAGCGGTCATCCACTCCAACCTTGTCCGATTTTGAGGCACCAGGCTCGGCCACCCTCCGAGCCTTTTCCTTCCCTCTCCTGTTATGGTGCCTCCCTATTAACCTCTAGGTGGTTGCGCTCGTGACATCAAAAAGACCACTTTTTGCAGAGCAGTCACACTCGGAAAAAATTTATTTCGTCAGGCAAAAGAACCAGAGTTTTCAGCGGCCATCCACTCCAACCTTGTCCGATTTTGAGGCACCAGGCTCGGCCACCCTCCGAGCCTCCGAGCCTTTTCACTCCCTCTCCTGTTATGGTGCCTCCCTATTAACCTCTAGGTGGTTGCGCTCGTGACATCAAAAAGACCACTTTTTGAGGAGCAGTCACACTCGGAAAAAATTTCTTTCGTCAGGCAAAAGAACCAGAGTTCTCCGCGGCCATCCACTCCAACCTTGTCCGACTTTGAGGCACCAGGCTCGGCCACCCTCCGAGCCTTTTCCTTCCCTCTCCTGTTATGGTGCCTCCCTATTAACCTCTAGGTGGTTGCGCTCGTGACATCAAAAAGACCACTTTTTGAAGAGCAGTCACACTCGGAAAAAATTTCTTTCGTCTGGCAAAAGAACCAGAGTTTTCAGCGGTCATCCACTCCAACCTTGTCCGACTTTGAGGCACCAGGCTCGGCCACCCTCCGAGCCTTTTCACTCCCTCTCCTGTTATGGTGCCTCCCTATTAACCTCTAGGTGGTTGCGCTCGTGACATCAAAAAGACCACTTTTTGCAGAGCAGTCACACTCGGAAAAAAATTTCTTTCGTCAGGCAAAAGAACCAGAGTTTTCAGCGGTCATCCACTCCAACCTTGTCCGATTTTGAGGCACCAGGCTCGGCCACCCTCCGAGCCTTTTCACTCCCTCTCCTGTTATGGTGCCTCCCTATTAACCTCTAGGTGGTTGCGCTCGTGACATCAAAAAGACCACTTTTTGCAGAGCAGTCACACTCGGGAAAAATTTCTTTCGTCTGGCAAAAGAACCAGAGTTTTCAGCGGTCATCCACTCCAACCTTGTCCGATTTTGAGGCACCAGGCTCGGCCACCGTCCGAGCCTTTTCACTCCCTCTCCTGTTATGGTGCCTCCCTATTAACCTCTAGGTGGTTGCGCTCGTGACATCAAAAAGACCACTTTTTGCAGAGCAGTCACACTCGGAAAAAATTTCTTTCGTCTGGCAAAAGAACCAGAGTTTTCAGCGGTCATCCACTCCAACCTTGTCCGATTTTGAGGCACCAGGCTCGGCCACCCTCCGAGCCTTTTCACTCCCTCTCCTGTTATGGTGCCTCCCTATTAACCTCTAGGTGGTTGCGCTCGTGACATCAAAAAGACCACTTTTTTCAGAGCAGTCACACTCGGGAAAAATTTCTTTCGTCTGGCAAAAGAACCAGAGTTATCAGCGGTCATCCACTCCAACCTTGTCCGACGTTGAGGCACCGATGTCGGCCAAGTTCTGAGCGTTCCACCGCCGAATGCCACTGGTCCTCAACACAGCGGACTTCCAATCCAACCTTGTCCGACTTTGAGGCACCGAAGTCGGCCTCAGCCCGAGCCTTCCCCCGCCGACCTCACTGGAGCCCGCCATCCAGGGACCGGCGGAGGTCGCCCGCATGACCGCGGCAAAGTGTCTCAAAGTCGGGCACGACCGCTCGAGTCACCCGCCAACCCGGTCCGGGGCACCTCCAGGGACCGGCGGAGGTCGCCCGCATGACCGCGGCAAAGTGTCTCAAAGTCGGGCATGACCGCTTGAGTCACCCGCCAACCCGGTCCGGGGCACCTCCAGGGACCGGCGGAGGACGCCCGCATGACCGCGACAAAGTGTCTCAAAGTCGGGCACGACCGCTCGAGTCACCCGCCAACCCGGTCCGGGGCACCTCCAGGGACCGGCGGAGGACGCCCGCATGACCGCGACAAAGTGTCTCAAAGTCGGGCACGACCGCTCGAGTCACCCGCCAACCCGGTCCGGGGCACCTCCAGGGACCGGCGGAGGAGGCCCGCATGACCGCGACAAAGTGTCTCAAAGTCGGGCATGACCGCTCGAGTCACCCGCCAACCCGGTCCGGGGCACCTCCGGGGACCGGCGGAGGACGCCCGCATGACCGCGACAAAGTGTCTCAAAGTCGGGCACGACCGCTCGAGTCACCCGCCAACCCGGTCCGGGGCACCTCCAGGGACCGGCGGAGGACGCCCGCATGCCCGCGACAAAGTGTCTCAAAGTCGGGCACGACCGCTCGAGTCACCCGCCAACCCGGTCCGGGGCACCTCCAGGGACCGGCGGAGGACGCCCGCATGACCGCGACAAAGTGTCTCAAAGTCGGGCATGACCGCTCGAGTCACCCGCCAACCCGGTCCGGGGCACCTCCGGGGACCGGCGGAGGACGCCCGCATGACCGCGACAAAGTGTCTCAAAGTCGGGCACGACCGCTCGAGTCACCCGCCAACCCGGTCCGGGGCACCTCCAGGGACCGGCGGAGGACGCCCGCATGACCGCGACAAAGTGTCTCAAAGTCGGGCACGACCGCTCGAGTCACCCGCCAACCCGGTCCGGGGCACCTCCAGGGACCGGCGGAGGACGCCCGCATGACCGCGACAAAGTGTCTCAAAGTCGGGCATGACCGCTCGAGTCACCCGCCAACCCGGTCCGGGGCACCTCCGGGGACCGGCGGAGGACGCCCGCATGACCGCGACAAAGTGTCTCAAAGTCGGGCACGACCGCTCGAGTCACCCGCCAACCCGGTCCGGGGCACCTCCGGGGAGCAGTGGAGGTCGCTCGCATGACCGCGACAAAGTGTCTCAAAGTCGGGCATGACCGCTCGAGTCGCCCGCCATCCCGGTCCGGAGCTCAACACTTTGTCGTTTTTTCCACTCCCTCCCCATTAACCTCTAGGTGGTTGCGCTCGTGACATCAAAAAGACCACTTTTTGCAGAGCAGTCACACTCGGAAAAAATTCGTTTCGTCTGGCAAAAGAACCAGAGTTCTCAGCGGGCTTCCAGTCCAACCTTGTCCGATTTTGAGGCACCAGGCTCGGCCACAGTCCGAGCCCATTCACTCCCTCCCCTGTTGTACTCGCTCCCTATTAACCTCTAGGTGGTTGCGCTCGTGACATCAAAAAGACCACTTTTTGAGGAGCAGTCACACTTAGGAAAAATCCGTTTGCGCTCACACCATCCCTCCCCATTAACCTCTAGGTGGTTGCGCTCGTGACATCAAAAAGACCACTTTTTGAGGAGCAGTCACACTTAGGAAAAATCCGTTTGCGCTCACACCATCCCTCCCCATTAACCTCTAGGTGGTTGCGCTCGTGACATCAAAAAGACCACTTTTTGAGGAGCAGTCAGACACCGAGGTTTTCTGGATTTATGTCCGTTTTCCTGGTTCTCTGACTCGGGCACCTTGTGACCGACATCCCCCCCTTCCCTGGTTCTATTTTGCCGATACTTTGGTGAGTTTTCTACCCGCAAACCAAGCCCCCCAAGCCCGCCGCCTGGTGGGGGAGCATGCCGCCTGGCCCGGTTCTATTTTAGGTCACTTTGGTGAGTTTTCTACCCGCAAACCAAGCCCCCCAAGCCCGCCGCCTGGTGGGGGAAGAGGCCCCCTGGTCCCGGTTCTATTTTAGGACACTTTGGTGAGTTTTCTACCCGCAAACCAAGCCCCCCAAGCCCGCCGCCTGGTGGGGGAAGAGGCCCCCTGGTCCCGGTTCTATTTTAGGACACTTTGGTGAGTTTTCTACCCGCAAACCAAGCCCCCCAAGCCCGCCGCCTGGTGGGGGAACATGCCGCCTAGCCCGGTTCTATTTTAGGTCACTTTGGTGAGTTTTCTACCCGCAAACCAAGCCCCCCAAGCCCGCCGCCTGGTGGGGGAACATGCCCCCTGGTCCTGGTTCTATTTTAGGACACTTTGGTGAGTTTTCTACCCGCAAACCAAGCCCCCCAAGCCCGCCGCCTGGTGGGGGAACATGCCCCCTGGTCCTGGTTCTATTTTAGGACACTTTGGTGAGTTTTCTACCCGGAAACCAAGCCCCCCAAGCCCGCCACCTGGTGGGGGAACATGCCCCCTGGTCCTGGTTCTATTTTAGGACACTTTGGTGAGTTTTCTACCCGCAAACCAAGCCCCCCAAGCCCGCCGCCTGGTGGGGGAACATGCCCCCTGGTCCTGGTTCTATTTTAGGACACTTTGGTGAGTTTTCTACCCGGAAACCAAGCCCCCCAAGCCCGCCACCTGGTGGGGGAAGAGGCCCCCTGGTCCCGGTTCTATTTTAGGACACTTTGGTGAGTTTTCTACCCACACTGCAGGTCCCCAAATGCCGCCATCTGGTGGGGGAACATGCCGCCTGCACCGGTTCTATTTTAAGTCACTTTGGTGAGTTTTCTGCCCACACTACGGGTCCCCAAATGCCGCCATCTGGTGGGGGAACATGCCGCCTGCACCGGTTCTATTTTAAGTCACTTTGGTGAGTTTTCTGCCCACACTACGGGTCCCCAAATGCCGCCATCTGGTGGGGGAACATGCCGCCTGCACCGGTTCTATTTTAAGTCACTTTGGTGAGTTTTCTGCCCACACTACGGGTCCCCAAATGCCGCCATCTGGTGGGGGAACATGCCGCCTGCACCGGTTCTATTTTAAGTCACTTTGGTGAGTTTTCTGCCCACACTACGGGTCCCCAAATGCCGCCATCTGGTGGGGGAACATGCCGCCTGCACCGGTTCTATTTTAAGTCACTTTGGTGAGTTTTCTACCCACACTACGGGTCCCCAAATGCCGCCATCTGGTGGGGGAACATGCCGCCTGCACCGGTTCTATTTTAAGTCACTTTGGTGAGTTTTCTACCCACACTACGGGTCCCCAAATGCCGCCATCTGGTGGGGGAACATGCCGCCTGCACCGGTTCTATTTTAAGTCACTTTGGTGAGTTTTCTACCCACACTACGGGTCCCCAAATGCCGCCATCTGGTGGGGGAACATGCCGCCTGCGCCGGTTCTATTTTAAGTCACTTTGGTGAGTTTTCTGCCCACACTACGGGTCCCCAAATGCCGCCATCTGGTGGGGGAACATGCCGCCTGCACCGGTTCTATTTTAAGTCACTTTGGTGAGTTTTCTGCCCACACTACGGGTCCCCAAATGCCGCCACCTGGTGGGGGAACTGCCGCCTAGTCCCGGTTCTATTTTAGGTCACTTTTCTCACTTTCTGACCCACAAATAATGCCCCAAATGCCGCCGCCTGGTGGGGGGAACTGCCGCCTAGTCCCGGTTCTATTTTAGGTCACTTTTCTCACTTTCTGACCCACAAATAATGCCCCAAATGCCGCCGCCTGGTGGGGGGAACTGCCGCCTAGTCCCGGTTCTATTTTAGGTCACTTTTCTCACTTTCTGACCCACAAATAATGCCCCAAATGCCGCCGCCTGGTGGGGGGAACTGCCGCCTAGTCCCGGTTCTATTTTAGGTCCCTTTTCTCACTTTCTGACCCACAAATAATGCCCCAAATGCCGCCGCCTGGTGGGGGGAACTGCCGCCTAGTCCCGGTTCTATTTTAGGTCCCTTTTCTCACTTTCTGACCCACAAATAATGCCCCAAATGCCGCCGCCTGGTGGGGGGAACTGCCGCCTAGTCCCGGTTCTATTTTAGGTCACTTTTCTCACTTTCTGACCCACAAATAATGCCCCAAATGCCGCCGCCTGGTGGGGGGAACTGCCGCCTAGTCCCGGTTCTATTTTAGGTCACTTTTCTCACTTTCTGACCCACAAATAATGCCCCAAATGCCGCCGCCTGGTGGGGGGAACTGCCGCCTAGTCCCGGTTCTATTTTAGGTCACTTTTCTCACTTTCTGACCCACAAATAATGCCCCAAATGCCGCCGCCTGGTGGGGGGAACTGCCGCCTAGTCCCGGTTCTATTTTAGGTCCCTTTTCTCACTTTCTGACCCACAAATAATGCCCCAAATGCCGCCGCCTGGTGGGGGGAACTGCCGCCTAGTCCCGGTTCTATTTTAGGTCACTTTTCTCACTTTCTTACCCACAAATAATGCCCCAAATGCCGCCGCCTGGTGGGGGGAACTGCCGCCTAGTCCCGGTTCTATTTTAGGTCACTTTTCTCACTTTCTGACCCACAAATAATGCCCCAAATGCCGCCGCCTGGTGGGGGGAACTGCCGCCTAGTCCCGGTTCTATTTTAGGTCACTTTTCTCACTTTCTGACCCACAAATAATGCCCCAAATGCCGCCGCCTGGTGGGGGGAACTGCCGCCTAGTCCCGGTTCTATTTTAGGTCACTTTTCTCACTTTCTTACCCACAAATAATGCCCCAAATGCCGCCGCCTGGTGGGGGGAACTGCCGCCTAGTCCCGGTTCTATTTTAGGTCACTTTTCTCACTTTTCTACCCACAAATAATGGCAAAAAAAAATGCTTACAGCACCCAGTATTCCCAGGCGGTCTCCCATCCAAGTACTAACTGGGCCCGACCCTGCTTGGCTTCCGAGATCAGACGAGATCGGGCTCATTCAGGGTGGTGTGGCCGTAAGCGAGGGAAGCGCTTGTGAAATGCCCCAAAGTGTTGAAAATGTTCCCCAGGCCCCTGGTTCCCCATCCCCGCAGGAGGAGGCTCCCCAGGCCCCCTGGTTCCCCATCCCCGCAGGAGGAGGCTCCCCAGGCCCCCTGGTGCAGGAGGAGGCTCCCCAGGCCCCTGGTTCCCCATCCCCGCAGGAGGAGGCTCCCCAGGCCCCCTGGTTCCCCATCCCCGCAGGAGGAGGCTCCCCAGGCCCCATGGTTCCCCATCACCGCAGGAGGAGGCTCCCCAGGCCCCCTGGTTCCCCATCCCCGCAGGAGGAGGCTCCCCAGGCCCCCTGGTGCAGGAGGAGGCTCCCCAGGCCCCCTGGTTCCCCATCCCCGCAGGAGGAGGCTCCCCAGGCCCCCTGGTTCTCCATGCCCGCAGGAGGAGGCTCCCCAGGCCCCTGGTTCCCCATCCCCGCAGGAGGAGGCTCCCCAGGCCCCCTGGTTCTCCATGCCCGCAGGAGGAGGCTCCCCAGGCCCCCTGGTTCTCCATCCCCGCAGGAGGAGGCTCCCCAGGCCCCCTGGTTCTCCATCCCCGCAGGAGGAGGCTCCCCAGGCCCCCATGTTCTCCATGCCCGCAGGAGGAGGCTCCCCAGGCCCCTTGGTTCTCCATCCCCGCAGGAGTAGGCTCCCCAGGCGCCCTGGTTCTCCATCCCCGCAGGAGGAGGCTCCCCAGGCCCCCTGGTTCTCCATCCCCGCAGGAGGAGGCTCCCCAGGCCCCATGGTTCCCCATCACCGCAGGAGGAGGCTCCCCAGGCCCCCTGGTTCCCCATCCCCGCAGGAGGAGGCTCCCCAGGCCCCCTGGTTCTCCATCCCCGCAGGAGGAGGCTCCCCAGGCCCCCATGTTCTCCATGCCCGCAGGAGGAGGCTCCCCAGGCCCCTTGGTTCTCCATCCCCGCAGGAGGAGGCTCCCCAGGCCCCTGGTTCTCCATCCCCGCAGGAGGAGGCTCCCCAGGCGCCCTGGTTCTCCATCCCCGCAGGAGGAGGCTCCCCAGGCCCCCTGGTTCTCCATGCCCGCAGGAGGAGGCTCCCCAGGCCCCCTGGTTCTCCATGCCCGCAGGAGGAGGCTCCCCAGGCCCCCTGGTTCCCCATCCCCGCAGGAGGAGGCTCCCCAGGCCCCCTGGTGCAGGAGGAGGCTCCCCAGGCCCCTGGTTCCCCATCCCCGCAGGAGGAGGCTCCCCAGGCCCCCTGGTTCCCCATCCCCGCAGGAGGAGGCTCCCCAGGCCCCCTGGTGCAGGAGGAGGCTCCCCAGGCCCCATGGTTCCCCATCACCGCAGGAGGAGGCTCCCCAGGCCCCCTGGTTCCCCATCCCCGCAGGAGGAGGCTCCCCAGGCCCCCTGGTTCTCCATGCCCGCAGGAGGAGGCTCCCCAGGCCCCCTGGTTCTCCATCCCCGCAGGAGGAGGCTCCCCAGGCCCCCTGGTTCTCCATCCCCGCAGGAGGAGGCTCCCCAGGCCCCCATGTTCTCCATGCCCGCAGGAGGAGGCTCCCCAGGCCCCTTGGTTCTCCATCCCCGCAGGAGTAGGCTCCCCAGGCGCCCTGGTTCTCCATCCCCGCAGGAGGAGGCTCCCCAGGCCCCCTGGTTCTCCATCCCCGCAGGAGGAGGCTCCCCAGGCCCCATGGTTCCCCATCACCGCAGGAGGAGGCTCCCCAGGCCCCCTGGTTCCCCATCCCCGCAGGAGGAGGCTCCCCAGGCCCCCTGGTTCTCCATCCCCGCAGGAGGAGGCTCCCCAGGCCCCCATGTTCTCCATGCCCGCAGGAGGAGGCTCCCCAGGCCCCTTGGTTCTCCATCCCCGCAGGAGGAGGCTCCCCAGGCCCCTGGTTCTCCATCCCCGCAGGAGGAGGCTCCCCAGGCGCCCTGGTTCTCCATCCCCGCAGGAGGAGGCTCCCCAGGCCCCCTGGTTCTCCATGCCCGCAGGAGGAGGCTCCCCAGGCCCCCTGGTTCTCCATGCCCGCAGGAGGAGGCTCCCCAGGCCCCCTGGTTCCCCATCCCCGCAGGAGGAGGCTCCCCAGGCCCCCTGGTGCAGGAGGAGGCTCCCCAGGCCCCTGGTTCCCCATCCCCGCAGGAGGAGGCTCCCCAGGCCCCCTGGTTCCCCATCCCCGCAGGAGGAGGCTCCCCAGGCCCCCTGGTGCAGGAGGAGGCTCCCCAGGCCCCATGGTTCCCCATCACCGCAGGAGGAGGCTCCCCAGGCCCCCTGGTTCCCCATCCCCGCAGGAGGAGGCTCCCCAGGCCCCCTGGTTCTCCATCCCCGCAGGAGGAGGCTCCCCAGGCCCCCTGGTTCTCCATGCCCGCAGGAGGAGGCTCCCCAGGCCCCCTGCTTATCCATGCCCGCAGGAGGAGGCTCCCCAGGCCCCTGGTTCTCCATCCCCGCAGGAGGAGGCTCCCCAGGCCCCCTGGTTCTCCATGCCCGCAGGAGGAGGCTCCCCAGGCCCCCTGGTTCTCCATCCCCGCAGGAGGAGGCACCCCAGGCACCCTGGTTCTCCATCCCCGCAGGAGGAGGCTCCCCAGGCCCCCTGTTTCTCCATCCCCGCAGGAGGAGGCTCCCCAGGCCCCTGGTTCTCCATCCCCGCAGGAGGAGGCTCCCCAGGCCCCCTGGTTCTCCATCCCCGCAGGAGGAGGCTCCCCAGGCCCCCTGGTTCTCCATGCCCGCAGGAGGAGGCTCCCCAGGCCCCCTGCTTATCCATGCCCGCAGGAGGAGGCTCCCCAGGCCCCTGGTTCTCCATCCCCGCAGGAGGAGGCTCCCCAGGCCCCCTGGTTCTCCATCCCCGCAGGAGGAGGCTCCCCAGGCCCCCTGGTTCCCCATGCCCGCAGGAGGAGGCTCCCCAGGCCCCCTGGTTCTCCATCCCCGCAGGAGGAGGCCCCCCAGGCCCCTGGTTCCCCATCCCCGCAGGAGGAGGCTCCCCAGGCCCCCTGGTTCTCCATGCCCGCAGGAGGAGGCTCCCCAGGCTCCTGGTTGGGAGAGGGGGAAAAAGACCAAAGTGTTTAAAAATGCCCCCAAAGTGTTGAAAATGTTCCCCAGGCCCCTGGTTCCCCATCCCCGCAGGAGGAGGCTCCCCAGGCCCCCTGGTTGGGAGAGGGGGAAAAAGAGCAAAGTGTTTAAAAATGCCCCAAAGTGTTGAAAATGTTCCCCAGGCCCCTGGTTCCCCATCCCCGCAGGAGGAGGCTCCCCAGGCCCCCTGGTTGGGAGA